>NC_061509.1:175745136-175835663 GCF_022539505.1 Lolium rigidum
ACTCTAGCAAAGTTATTAAAGTAGTTCTATTCCTCCCGCACGTGTGTAAAAGCGACGAGTGTGTGCACCGTGTTAGTACTTGGTTTATGCTATGATCATGATCTCTTGTAGATTGCGAAGTTAACTATTGCTATGATAATATTGATGTGATCTATTCCTCCTACATATGCATGAAGATTACGAGTGTGCATGCTATGCTAGTACTTGGTTTAGTCTCGTTGATCTATCTTACACTAAAGGTTACTAAAATATGAGCATTATTGTGGAGCTTGTTAACTCCGGCATTGAGGGTTCGTGTAATCCTACGCAATGTGTTCATCATCCAACAAGAGTGTAGAGTATGCATTTATCTATTCCGTTATGTGATCAATGTTGAGAGTGTCCACTAGTGAAAGTCTAATCCCTAGGCCTTGTTCCTAAATATCGCTATCGCTGCTTGTTTACTTGTTTTATTGCGTTACTACCGCTGCATTACTACTGCTTGTTTACTCGTCCCGGGCAAAGCACTTTTCCGGTGCCGTTGCTACTACTTATTCATACCACTCGTATTTCACTATCTCTTCGCCGAACTAGTGCACCTATTAGGTGTGTTGGGGACACAAGAGACTTCTTGCTTTGTGGTCGCGAGGTTGCATGAGAGGGATATCTTTGACCTCTTCCTCCCTGAGATCGATAAACCTTGGGTAATCCACTTAAGGGAAACTTGCTGCTGTTCTACAAACCTCTGCTCTTGGAGGCCCAACACTGTCTACAAGAATAGAAGCTCCCGTAGACATCACCCGACCCTGGGTCCACGTCGGTCCCATTATTCCTGTAGATTTCAAGGTGGACCCCGACCACGACAACAGTGCTGGGCTCTACCATACACTCCTACGCCGGTAGCTGCAACCCATCCTAGACCGCAATACCGTGGGGACTTAGGACTCCCCAGCCTCACCATCTTGCTCCTTCGGGCGACAAGTGTACTACGGACTATGCCGTGGGGACTTAGGACTCCCCAGCCTCACCAGCTTGCCCCCTTGGATTACAAGTGTAATACGGTAAAGCGCATCCGTTGATGAACGAGAGGTGGAAACACTTTTGACTACTCCGTCCCACTCCGGATCTTATGGTTAACACGGGTATTACGGCACAAGAATCACTGGCGACATTTGTTGTTTAATCCTAGATGGATATTAACCCTTGCAATGGAACCTCCTCCATATATATCAACACAATCCATGGTTCCATTGCCCACCACATAGTCATATTCATAGTTATGAAAGTAGTGGTTTTGATTTTTATGCAATAGTGATAACCATAATACTTTGCAAGTAATTTGATAGAAATACTCAAATGACATGAGCAAGTGATGAACTTGCTCGAACACCGCAAAGTTTTGCAGTTGGAAGGTGTGGACTCGACCCTTGTCCTCTGGTTCGAAAAATAGCATCATTGTCCGATAAGGGCAATGGTTAAAGAAGCAATTATGCATGATTCCATTTTTAGGGTTTGTCCCCCCTTCCGATGTCGTTATTATTTCATGTAAGAGGTTAATACTAAGAATAATTTGGGAATACTTGATTTAAAGTAAAATACAACCTTGAAATGTTGTCAAGGTGTTTTTAAAGTCCAAATGCATTAATGGACTTATTTTCATTATTGAAAATAATATGTGTGATTTAAATCATTATTTAAATCATCAAATTATGACTTATTCTTCTTTGTCTTCAAAAATTCTCTTTGATATTTTATTGAGATAGAGAATTTTATGCTGATTAATTTTCATATTTTTAATTATTTTTTCAGAACTCGTTAAATAATTATTGTGCCTTTCTAAAGTTTATGCATTTTAATAGAATGGTGAAATGGCAAAAATGCCCCCGGGCCCACCTGTCGGTGCAACCCGGTGGGTTTGGTCGAACCGACCGGCCTGGTCCGGCTCGACCAGCCTCACTTCCCTCTCTCCGCTCACACGCGACCAAACCCTAACCCTCTCGCGTCTCTCTGGCGATCCCGCGTCGCCGCCCACCTCGCCGGATTATCCCGGCCAACTCCGGCCATCACCGCCGGCGAGATTAGGTGGATCTGAACCGCCACTCGACGGCGGAGACGGTGGTCCGTGTCGATCTGACGCTCGCGTCCTGGTTCACTCGTCCCCGACCTCCTCTGCGGCGGCTAGGGTTGATGGGATCCGTGGCAATCCTGCCGATCCCAGGGTTTTTGGCGCGGTGACGCCGCCGTGGACCACGCCGCGGTGTGCGGGTTGCTGCGGCACTTGTCGGAGCCTCGGCCTCGGCTTGGCCGGCGCTCGCCGAGCTCTCGGCGCGCGCCGCCGTGGCCGCCATGGCCTCGACTCCTGCCTCGCTCGCCCTGGTACGTGCGCCACCCTTCTCTCACCCCCAGTGCCTGTTCTTCTTCCTCCTCCTCTAGCTCTGGCCACGGCTGCTCCATTCCGTGGAGATGCCTGCCGTGCCCATGCTCTGCCGCCGTCTAGCTAGCTGTGCAAGCTTGCGTGCTGCTGTGCTGCTGCTGTTCGCGCTGCTGTGCTGCTGCTCTACTTGCCCTAGTCTAAACGCGTGTGCTCACCCTACTGTGGCGTATGCTTCCTTTGTCTACTGACTCTGCTCACCCTAGTGGTTATGCATGGTATGATCTATCTAGATGCTCATTTGGGCATCTCTAGCCACTGCTGTGGCTTGCTTGCTTGTGCTATGCTTATGCTCTGGCTCCCACTACAAGAAAAACCTTCCATAGAGACATTTTACTAGAGACACTTCCTACTTTGCCTCTTTAAAAATCACATTAAGACACTTTACATGCTGTAGTGGCACTTTTTGAGACACTTCAGAAATAGTCTCATATGTAGAGACGTTAGTTGAGACATTTCTGTAAGGGCCGGGTTGCAGTTTTCATTCTATAGACAACTAATGAGACACTCCAAAGTGTCACAAATAAGTTATCAAGAGGCAACCCGTGAGACACTTCGTTCTATGTCTTTAATTTTTTTTCTCTAGAGACATTTGTTCTATGTTTGGGTCATATTGGATAATACTAATTAGAAATTTGTTCCAAGTATCAACATATACTTGTGAAAGGGTGAGATGGTTAATGGAATAAGTCTTAATCACTAAGGTCATGAGTTCGAGTATCACTTTTCACATGGTTTCTTTTCATTTATATACTCTAGAGACACAATATAATGCCTTTTTTATGTCTTCTAAAATGTAGAGACATTATTACTATTGTCCTTACCACGTAGAGACACCGCCCGTAGTGACAGTTTTGAGACAATATGGAAAGTGCCTCTATAACTATGTAGGAGCAATTTAAGTGTCTTTACGGGACCAAAATAGTGTCTCTACATGCCAATTCTCTTGTAGTGTCCCCTGGTTCATTACTGTGAGTGATTCTTGCTGTTTAGCAAGAACCAGTGTTGTTTGTGTGATGATTAAATATTGATGGCTCATGGTAGGCTCTGCCTTGCTTCATTGTTGTCCATATATATTAACTTCTTGATGATATGCTTCTGGATACAAACATAAAAACATTTATGTAATTATCTGTAATTCAATTGTTGCTTAACTGTGGCTGTTTGGTTTATATAGTTCATGAATGGATGCAAGACTTGTCTCTGACAATCACTTGCATAGCATGTCAAGCTCTGATGATCCTATGATCATCAGCTGCTTGATTGTTGCTGGCTAATCTACTGTATGTGCCTCTCTGGTGTTTGTTTTTGATTTGTGTGACACCATATCTTGTGCTGGTGCCAGGTGATGCTTGCTCAAGCATCAACTGATGCTTGGATTACTTAACTGTTTCATTTATCTGTGTTTCCTGGCTTTATTAGATGAATAAATGATGTGAACTGTTTAGCAGTAATGATCTCATGGATGGAATAATGAGGCTAAAGGGATGCCAACCACTGGTTGGGTACCCTAGCTCATCCTGAACCCTACTGGGTGATGATGTGATGCTTAGGTGATCTGTTTAAGTGGCTAGGTAGCTGATGTGACCCTAGCAGGCTTGATCTGCTAGAAATGGTTGCTCCTGCCCCTCTGTGACTTGCTATGGTTGGTGATTGCTTGCTGGAATGGAACAACTGCTCACTGGCTTGATCCAATATTGGACTTCCAGTGGCCCTTTGATGTTGACAAAGAATATAGACAAGGAATTGTCTATAGTCTGATGGCACAGTAGCTGTAGGTGTTAAGTGTGTGGGCTAAGCTAGCTGTGACATCATCCCTTGCTGGATTCCTTTAATTATGCTCGATTTGCATAACTATCTGTTCCCATAGGATGATTGCCTAGTGGTCTTTACCCATATCTCGCTTGCACCAAATGTCTTTACTGACCGGATGATGACACAAACATAGGGTATCTACCCTTTTTGGTGTCGTTGGAGATCATGCCTGTGCAATTTTATGAACAGAACCATCTGGTCTGTTCATGATCATATTTATACCTTACTCCAGCTCCTAGAAATAGTGTGTTGGTGTAGAGGATTGCTTCTGGTTGATGATCAAAGCTTGCCCTGCTCCTCCTGGCTAGCTGATGCTTGATCTATTCCATGATTTGTTGCTCAGCAGCAAGCAGTTCTTGGTGGAACTGTCTCTGGTGGGTTTTGGCTAGCTATGTGTTCTTCCTGTTCTTGAGTTCTTACCCTGGGAGATTCTGCCGATGATCAGCTAGGGTTTGCTGGTGAAAAAGCTTTTATACCATCCAAGTACTTCGCTTCATTGGTCGACAAGCACAACCATGTCACTTAGGTGACTCTCCCCGGTCCGTGTGTGTGTTGTGAGACATGCGACTATCCTCGTGAGCTGCCCGTGTGCTTCACAGAGTTGGGACTTGGTCCTTTGGCTTGACACCCCGGCAGTGTTTGAGTTATCCTCTCAATTTGATCATATTTGCTAACCTGCCAAGTGGTTTTACCACTTGGCTTAATCCATATTTTCTTGTCTTTGTTGTCTTACTATGCAGGTTTAAGGAAATGATCAAGAAGTTCAATCAAGTGATGTCCAAGAAAATCATGAAGATTTTCTTATCTAGTTTAACCATTTACAATATCTTTGTAATTTTCATTTTCTATTTTTCTATTTATTCAATTCTTGTAATGTGTTGTAATATTTTATATTTCAATTCCGGATATTGTAAAGACAATGTATCTTGTGTGATTATTAATAAAGCTCAAAGTTTCCCTAATGAGCTTTACTAAATAAATGTAATGTTTATATTCTTGATTATTAATATTTGTTTAATGAATTACCTCAATTTTGAATTATAAGATATTCATATGATGTTTAAATTTGAAATTCAAAAGTTCTTGTGTTTGAATTCAATCATGCAACCTAAGTTGTAATGCAATACTCTCCTCTCTTCTCAAAACCCTAATTTAGTTAGGTGAGTTGCAAGTTTGTCGCACTCTCGAAACCCTAACCCTGTAAGGTGTCGAGAGAGAAACTTGTTCCCCTTCGATGCAGTTTTTGTTTAAAAGCGTGAAATTTCCCCAGAATTTACTATGAAATGCACATCCCTTTCTAAAATCTACCCCTCGATCGTCTCTAAACCTGGGACATTACACGTGGCAGCGGTTCGGAAGCCTAAAATCTCGTCGCCAACCGTTGGTCAAGCGACGTTAATGGCGTCCCATGTGAGGGACGCATCTCGTCGTGCATGGCCACGTGGCCATCCGCGCCGACGTTATTGCGTCCAACGACCCGCTGCCGCTTCGCCTGCCTGCCGCCGCTGTACATTAAGAGCACTGATACGTCTCAAACGTATCTATAATTTCTTATGTTCCATGCTAGTTTTATGACAATACTCACATGTTTTATATACACTTTACATCATTTTGATGCTTTTTCCGGCACTAACCTATTAACAAGATGCCGAAGCGCCGGTCCTCGTTTTCTGCTGTTTTTGGTTTCAAAAATCATACACAGGAAATATTCTCGGAATTGGACGAAACAAAATCCCACGGTCTTATTTTGCACGGAGCCTTCCAGAACACCGAAGGAGAGACGGAGAGGGGCCAAGGGGGTCCCCACACCACCTGGCGGCGCGGCCAAGAGGGGGGGCGCATCGTCCTATGGGGTGGGCCCCTCGGGCGCCCTCCGACTCTGCCCCTTCGCCTATTTATTCTCTCCGTCGCGAAAACCCAAGTACCGAGAGCCACGATACGAGAAAAGTTACTGTGACGCCGCCGCCGCCAATCCCATCTCGGGGGATTCAGGAGATCGCCTCTGGCACCCTGCCGGAGAGGGGAATCATCACCGGAGGACTCTACATCGTCATGCCCGCCTCCAGATTGATGCGTGAGTAGTTCATCCTTGGACTATGGGTCCATAGCAGTAGCTAGATGGTTGTCTTCTCCTCTTGTGCTATCATGTTTAGATCCTGTGAGCTTCCTATCATGATCAAGATCGTCTATTTGTAATGCTACATGTTGTGTTTGTTGGGATCCGATGAATATGGAATACTATGTCAAGTTGATTATTGATCTATCATATATGTGTTGTTTATGATCTTGCATGCTCTCCGTTGCTAGTAGAGGCTCCGGCCAAGTTGATACTTGTAACTCCAAGAGGGAGTATTTATGCTCGATAGTGGGTTCATGCCTCCATTGAATCCGGGACAGGTGACGAAAGTTCTAAGGTTATGGATGTGCTTGTTGCCACTAGGGATAAAACATCAATGCTTTGTCTAAGGATATTTGTGTTGATTACATTACGCACGAGTACTTAATGCAATTGTTTGTTGTTTGCAACTTAATACTCGGAAGGGGTGCGGATGCTAACCCGAAGGTGGACTTTTTAGGCATAGATGCATGCTTGGATAGCGGTCTATGTTATTTGTCGTAATGCCCTAAGTAAATCTCATATTAGTCATCATGATATGTATGTGCATTGTTATGCCCTCTCTATTTGTCCATTGCCCAACTGTAATTTGTTCACCCAACATGCTATTTATCTTATTGGAGAGACACCACTAGTGAACTGTGGACCCCGGTCCATTCTTTTACATCTGAAATACAATCTACTGCAATCTCTGTTCTCTGTTGTTCTTTGCAAGCAAACATCATTCTCCACATCATACGTTTAATCCTTTGTTTACAGCAAGCCGGTGAGATTGACAACCTCACTGTTAAGTTGGGGCAAAGTATTTTGATTGTGTTGTGCAGGTTCCACGTTGGCGCCGGAATCCCTGGTGTTGCGCCGCACTACACTCCTTCACCAACAACCTTCACGTGGCCTTCATCTCCTACTGGTTCGATAACCTTTGTTTCTTACTAAGGGAAAACTTGCTGTTGTACGCATCACACCTTCCTCTTGGGGTTCCCAACGGACGTGTGCTTCACGCGTTATCAAGCACCCCTGTGGTTCTTGTTCATCTCAATCTCTCGCCGCTCCCAAATCTTCTCCTCGCCGCTCCAACCTCTATCCAATGTCGTCATCGTTGTCCCGCAAGATCGCCGCGGCGAACGGCTTCGGTCGCGGCAGCCTCACCGTGCCGGAGGCGTGGGCGTTGTACCGCGCGGGATATCCCGTCCCACCGGACATGCACCTGCCAAGCAGCGGCGGGTGGAGGATGGCCATCAACGGCATAGGCGTCTCGTCGCCGCCGTCGCCGGGCACGGAGCGCTAGGGGGGACGTGATCATGACCCGAAGGTCTCGCCTCACCGCCGAGGAGCAAGCGGATCCAACCTGGGCGGCCACCGGCAACGATGATTGGTGGATCGCCTACTTCCAGGCGCAGCACGACATCGAGATGAACAGCAACGCCGACCTCGTCGACTGGTGCAACACCTGGAACAGAGATGGGCGCATCCTCTTCTGGGGCGTTCCGGGGCGCACCATGGAGAACATAGTCGACGGCATCCACAACGGCGCTCCAAGGTTGGAGACGCCGTCCTCGCCGCCACTATCTCCCGCAGCACGCTGGCAGCCGAGGAGGACATACTCGTCCTCCTCCAACTCTTCCTCATTAGGGCCGGCGCGATCAGCGCTGTCCTCGTCGCACCGCGTCGCGCCCTACACCGTCCCCAAGCGTGAGGTGAAGGAGGAGGAGCCGGAGTTCGCGATGCCGCCAGCTAATCCGAGGCGTGGCGGCAGTGGAAGCCGGCAGCAACAAAGGCGCGCGGCGGCGCCTTCCTCATCCCGAAGCCGGAGGTGAAGGAGGAGCAGGACGACGAGGCAGCCGGGCAGGCGGCGCTGCTCGCGGAGTACGAGCGTCAGCAGCGTCTCATCGCGAGCAGCGACGACCCCGAGGACTGCCCAGGGTTGCACGCGGCGTTTGCGGCATCGCTGAACGACAAGGACGCCTAGAGGGGCGACCTCGACATGGCGATCGCCATGTCCATCCGCGACATCGGCAAGCCGCTCGTGGACCTCACCGATGACGGCGAGGTTGGGCCAAGCGGCCTGGTGAAGGACTAGCCCGTCGACAAGCCTGACGAGCGTGTCAAGCAGGAGGTCGTCACCAACGACATTTACAACTTCCACTAGTACTACGATGCCTCTGGCCGCCGCAAATACTTCTAGATTAGGTTTTAGTTTAAATTTAATCAAATTTGGTTCGAATCTATGTAATATATAGCAAGTTTGAATAAATTCGCTCGAGTTAAAAATTTATGAAATTTTGTTTGGGGGACGCGGTTGGGGAGCCACATCCCCAATATAGCACGAACAAACCACGGTCCCCAAACGGCTTGATCCGGGATGCAATCGTCATACAAGGATTGGGAAGAACAAATTGCTAGTGACACACTACTGCACCTATGCACCTAGCAACAGGGGCTGAAGAGCCCGTGGAGCTTCCCCAGCAACGTACACGGTCCCCGGCGGCTTTGCAAGATCACTTTACTTGTTTATACGGTTCGACGATTCCAATTTCGTTGTCTCCGCCTTTCCACGAGGTTCATTCGCATCCCGCAATTGTTAAATCTTCTTCTGAACTGAGCGTTTTTGTTTAATCTGTCCGATGAAGATACGTAATCCCATGCTTAGTGCATGGGTTTCTTGGAAGCTTTTTTCAAGAGCTTCTGTTAGCCGAGCCGCTACGGTATTGCACTGACGAATCGATGATGCTGGAACAGCTAACTGAAGTTGATAGTTGCAAGATCCGATCAGCGATCACTAGCTACTACACAATGCAGTGTACAAAGACTAGATTGGGCAGAAGAGGAAAAAAAAAGAGTACATGATGAGGTAGGAGCGATACTAATCCCACGGAACAAAACTGTACAGATTATTCGATGTTACAGGGAGCACGGGTCGCAGCCATCGCCATGGACCATGGTTGGTTGAGAGCGCCAAAAATTACAGGCAGCAGAGTCCCCGTCGCCGGCCGGCCGGTCTCGGTGGGCCACCGTAGGTCCTCAGAAGGACGGCACAACGCCGTAGTCTCCTTCCGACGCCAGGAGCGCCGACGAGGCGGGCGAGAAGGGCCCGTCGTCGTCGTCGGCGCCGGCGTTGCGCTTGGCGAAGCGGCCCTTGATGCGCGGCCGCGTCTCGGCGTAGGCCTTGCGGGAGGCGTAGCGGATGGTCTTGCTGAAGCGGCGGTTCTTGCGCTTCTCCCGGTACCGCATCAGGCGGGCCTCCCTGTCCTTTCCCTTGCTCGCGACCGGCGCCGTCGGTGCCGGCGCCGCGCCGGCTGACAGCGCGTCCGGCACCACTGCTGCCTCCGACGAAGACAACTGCAGATTCGGGATTATGGGCATTATTAAACACCACGTACGTCCATGTCAGGATAATAAAACTAGTAATTTCCGTTGAAACGAGCTACAGTAAAGGCTTACGCTGTGGTTCATGGAGTGTTCTGGGTAGAAGATGGCGCCGGCGACGAGGTCATGCTCGGACGGCGCGACCGGCACCCCGATGGCCTTGATTCCGTCCTCGATGGACCGGACGAAGTCCAGATCGAGGCCGAGGTAGGCGTCGGCGTCGCCGAAGAACGCGGCAGCGGCGGCGCTGTTGTCCTCGGTGCTATCGCCGGGCTCGGGGAGAAGCCACGATGCCGCCTCGGCCTCGTCGCTCCCTTCGTCGTCCTCCCGCGTCGTCCCGGCGGCGGCCGAGGCTGGGGAGGGGACGGCGAGGAGCTGCGGGGACGCTGTGTCGGAGAGCGCGCCGAAGAAGGGCGCGACGGGGATCCGCTCGTGCCTGCCGGCGAGCGGGTTGGCGGAGTGGATGTCGGCGTCGCAGGCGGCGCAGAGCGCGGCGGCGTCGGCGCGGCAGGTGACTGCTGCGGGCGCGTGGTCGCAGACCTCGCAGAGCCAGACCCGCGCGTGGCGGGAGCCGGCGCCGTGCGCGCGCGCGTCGCACCCGGCGCAGAGGTACGCGCCGTCGTGCCGGCAGTAGAGCCGCGCGGCGTGGACTGCGCAAGTGTCGCAGGG
This sequence comes from Lolium rigidum, assembly GCF_022539505.1. NCBI lineage: Eukaryota > Viridiplantae > Streptophyta > Magnoliopsida > Poales > Poaceae > Lolium > Lolium rigidum. The sequence goes on from NC_061509.1 coordinate 175,755,513, forward strand.
ACGGCCGCCCAGACCCCAGCCTCCTCCCCCCACCGCCGGCTTCTCCTCCGTCTTCATCTCGCTTGCCGGCCGTCCAGCGACGCTTTCTCTTTCGGGTGCTCGGCACGGGGGGAGCTCGCTCGCCACTGTTTCTCTCTCACGGGTGGTGGATTTGGTGCGTCTTTTCTGTTGGCGTTGGCGCGGGTGGTGGGTTTTGAGGGGTCGGCGGCCAGCGGAGGCACATGGGAGGGGGGCCGTCGCGAGCAGTGGACACTTCGGGCGGGCGGTCGCTCTCGCGGAGGGCCGAGGGCCACGCCGTTTGTTCGTTTGCCAAAGCGGGACACCTCGAGTTAAAAACCACCTCGGCTGAGCCGGTAGCCCGGTAGCATACCGTGTAGTATGTTCGCGAATTTCTTGCAAGTTTGCGGTCGCTATCGGCTGTTTTGCATCGTCCGCATTCCTCAGTCAAGCATATGTTGAAATTTCTACGGTACCCGCCGTGACCGATCGCGACGGGTCTGAGCGCCACCCATGTTTCATTCAGGTCGGCGGCCCGAAACCTTTTTGGCTCAGCTGCGCGCGCCTAATAATGATAAGGTGAGGCATCTCTAAGACTCTAACGCGGCGACCCATCTCACGTCTACGTGTTCGGATGGGTAAAACCAGATAGATCCGCGATCCAACATGGTCACGCATCGCAAATGCGAATAGCCGCGGTGTTCGGGATAATCCAAACCCGGCGTAAATTTGGGCCAGATTTGCGTGACTGCGGATGACACGTGGTGTCTTCGCGTGTCAGCCTGATCCGTGCGTATCTGGCCCACCTGTTGGTGCCCCAGTCCTATTAAAGGTCCCTATCCAGTCCCCACTCCACCACTCCACTCCGGCTGCACGAACTCGACCTTCCCCGCCGCCATGACCCCGAAGCGAGAGTTCGAGCCATCCGCCAACGACCATGAGGCTGGCAGCAGCCGGCGAGCCACACCGGCGGCGTTCGACATGGGGCCGACGGCTCCCATCCGCGACCGGATCTACGTCACCGTAGCGGTGTCGCAGATGTTCTGGGAGGCCGGCGTCCCAATGCCGTGGGGCGACGTGCACCTCCCCCACGGATGGCATCGGAGCCCAGATCGGGTTCCGGTGCCGCCGATCCCTGGCTCCGCCGCGCCAGCATCGCGGAGATCCGGCGGCGGCGCGCGCAGCTACCGGTGGACCTCCGGTAGGACCCCGCCTACAACGACACAAGGGTTCGAGGTGGAGCACGAAGCGCGCCGACACACGTGCTTCACCTCGGCGAGGCCTCGCCCATAGCAGCCTCACGCGTAGCCGCGCACGCCTGCTAGGAGTGCTGGCCGCCGGGGCGGCGGCCTCTACATCGACGAGCCCGCGGCGGCGCCAGTGCAAGCGCCATAGGCCCAACCCAACCCGAGGAGGACGACGACCCCGAGCTGCAGGCAGCGCTGCCGGCGTCCGGCGAGGTCAACGACGTCGAGGAGCTGGCCAAATGGCCGCACCTCGCCGAGGCACTACGCGACCCCACGCTGGAGGAGGAGGCCAGGAAGGCCAAGGAGGACGCCGACACGTGGGCGTTCCTCGCCATGGCGCGCCGGTAGGAGGAGGCCACGCACCAGGCCACGCTCCGGGAGGAGGAGCGCCTAGCCGCGCTCCGGCACGAGGCGGAGCTGTGGGCCGCTGTGGCGGAGCAGCGGCAGAAGGAGGCGGCGTGGATGGCACGCCTGCGCAGGTCGGCGAGCCCTCCGGACCCGCACTCCGCCTGGGAAAGGGCGAAATGGTCGCCCTGGCCGGAGTCCCCGACGCCCTCCGGCGTGTCCATCCAGAACAGGGCATCGCCGCCGGGAGGCGTCGTCCACATCGACAGCGATGACGATGAGTACTACTTGGAGTAGGGTGGCGCACCGGTGGCCACCGCGTCCCAAACCCTGGACTAGGCTTTCCTCCTTTTTTTTAAGTTTAAAGCCCATATAGGGCTTTCTTTTGTGTAAAAATTGCCCAAAATAGGGCTAAGTTTAAATGAACTCTAGTTTAAATTTAATTTTTTTTTGTTTTCCTTTTTTCTTTTTTTGTTATATTTGACTTTTGGGATGCGTCCGCGCGTTGGGGGCAGTGCGCGACCCATACGGACCGATGGCCAGGTCCGCATGTCCGCGTGCCCGCGCGTCCACCCAAATGGCCCCATCCGGACTGGCCAACGCGTCCAATTTGGGTCGCCGCATTGGAGATACCCTAAGAGCATCTCCACCGGCGGCGACCAAATAAGCGCCGGCAGAGCATCCTCTATTTGGGGATGCTGCTCCCACACCTGTGCCCCAAAACCGGCGGCCCCGATAGATTTTGAAAGTTAAAATCAAAATTTGTACAAAATTAAGGCGAATTTAAACTAAAAAACACATCTAGCGGCGCCGGGAGTCGAAGGCGCTAAAGTCCAGATCGTCGCCGTCGTCGCTGGATGCCCCGAACAACCAGTTGTCGTCCTCGTCGGCCTTCTCCTCCTTTGGCGCTGGCAACTCCGATGGTCCGGCGAGTGTTTGTCTCGCTCGACCGCTCTTTCACGCACGGGAAATAAAACGCTGGTTCCCGTCCTGTTTGCCTAAATGATGGACATCACCACCACGGTAACGAGAAATTATATCTAGAATCCATGGCCGACGACGAAAGCACTTGGAGACGCATCACTGCCATGGCTCGCGCCCCGCTATCCAGAAGATCTGGAGAGAGCGCATCTTGACGCGTTAGGTGCTCTCGAGGCGGAGTAGACCGCCGCCTACGCCCGTGACGATGACCTCTACGGCCCCTACCATGAGGGCATCGGGAGGCGGCAGAGGCAGCGGCACGCATGGACGTTGCGTTGGAGGGCGAGTGGGCGTCCCTCGAGTCGCTCCATCGCCAACCTCCGTTAGTGACCAACGACGACATCCAGGCGTCCAATACTAGATTTGCCAAGGCGAGAGCGTAGCTCCGGGAGTCGCATGAAGCCTTGTGTCCTGGGGGCCCAGCACGCGGACGTCGTCTACCTCCACGACGACGACGATGACTTCAGCGGTGACGAGGCCGTCGGCGTGACACACGAGCATCGGGCGCTGCTCGCATCGTTTGAGAGCGTCCTACGGGACACCGATCGTCATTAGGCCCTGTCGGCGGGGGAACAAGCACGCTCCCAAGCGCTCGTCATGAGACGGTGCGTGATTAGGTGTTGGTGCGAGGCGGTGGGAAAGCAACGGGTGCACCAGAAGAACCGGGAGCTGGAGGAGGCCGCCTCGTCCATGGCCGCCGCAGAGGCCATGGTGGCGAGGGACATGGCCCCTCTACCAGGCTGATAGGGATGTGGCCAGAGCGGCTGAGGCAGCGGCTGCCAAAGCCTGATGCTCTGGTTGAGAGGCAGGCATGCCGCTGGTAGGAGAATGCGTTCGCTGCCATTCGCCGCCGGCAAGCCTTCGCCGCTCGCACAGCTGTCTCTGACGGCGTTGTGCCGTCAGCGTATGCTAACCAGCTAGCTGATGGGAAGTAACCACGACCATAGTAGGCCACGTGACGACGAGTAGGTAAGGCCATCGTAGTTTAGGTTAACTCGTCTCTAACTATCTCTGTAAAGATAGTCCTTTTGGCCAACCAATATCGATATAAAAAAACTCTTTGCTTAACTGAGTCACTCCTCGATGGGCCTGGATACCTGCCAGTGGATGTCCGAGCTGACCGTGCCGCGTCCATGCAGACACATTCGTGACGCAAACTTGAGCCATGTTTGCGTCCCTAGCTATCTGTTTGTGTCGGACCGTTGAACCAGTAGGCATACCATTTTTCGCTGGTGTGGTCGTAAATGGTCGTTTTGCGTCCGTTTGTAGCAGATGCATATAAACGGGGAACGTTCATTGCTCGTAAGTCGTAAGTGAGGTTTGGTCCGAGTTTCTCGCTTGAGCTCCGATCTGCCTCGCCGTGATGGGGATGCGCTCGGTGCGTCCCGGCAGTGCACCGTGCACAAAGGCAAGGCACAGCACAACAGATACCCATCGGCATCGCACTGACCACCGGGCTGGGCTGCTTGCTTTTCCGTGCCGGGAAAAGTTCTTCCGATGCCCTTGCCGATAAATAGGGAGGCGGTCCAGCGAAATTGCATGGGTGAACCTGGGAGCAAGCGCACCCTATATGAAAAAAATATATAATAATTCAGAAAAAGGTCAAAAAAATTCAAATGTTTTTGGGAATCAAAGATGATCATGTATTGTACTCGTATACGAAAGATTCACCATGGAATAACTTCTCTTGTTTCCTGGGTGAAAAAACAGACTTGAAGGTCCTATATTAAAGTACTATTCACGCTATATTTGTCATAGATTTGTTATTTTTTTGCCTGAAGTCAATGTGAAACATTTTTTGGCCAAACAAATTTATACGAGTACAATACTTGATTATCTTTGATTCCCAAAAGGATTCGAATTTTTTTGACTTTATTTAAAATTACTACATTTTTTAGAGTATATAGGGTGCGCCTGCACCCGATAGCCAAAAGTCCGGGTCAGGCGGTCCAGTTGTTGCTTTGTCTTTATGCCGCTGTGCCATGGCACGAGCTTGGGATACGATGCGGCCTACTAGGCGACGGTGGCAGGCCAGGCCCCGTGCTGGTCCGACTGTCGTCTCACGCGTGGATGCTTGTTGTGCGCCAGGTGGCGAGGGCTGGTTGGTCTCCTGGCTCCAGCCCTTATCTCTTGCGGATGCGATGCTGCCATGTCAGCCACCCCGTGGTAGGGGCCGCCGGCGATCCCAGTGAGATCTGGATCCTTCGGGGGTGTAGGGCCGGGCTGACACGTAGAGATCACATGTACGTATTGCCTTTCGTAATGGTTGAGCGTATTTCTACGGTTGTACGTCTGTGACTGTGAGTGTGTCTAACTGATAAATGCTGTCAATTCCGGTATTTCGTTGTCATGCTCCTACCATTTTAATCCTACAGTACAGAGTGACTCTACGGAGAAAAAGACGGGAAAATGTTGATCCTTGTGTAGACCAGACCGATTAGTGAAGCGATCAAGACAAATCAACTGAGAGGGACAAGCTTGGACGCCGGAATAGTAGAATGCTCTAGAATTGCTAATTGCCTAGAATACTGGCTACCGCATGGATAGTGATTGTATGAAGCATAAGGTGGAGAATATTGCTCTCTCTTGAAAAAGATAGCTATCATCACGATAAATCTGGATAAGATTACGCAGACCCACGAGGCAAAGAAATCATGCTCCTAACTTGGGTGGTATCTTGAATATTGACCGGACGACCACTTTCCCCCACTCCTTGAGAGCCGCTTGGATTCAACCGGCTTGCCTGGATATTCTCACTGGCGGCGTAGCCGTCCGATGTGGTAGAGAGGGTGGAGACCGGCACGTACAGAGCGGTATAGGTTTGGTGTTGTCCCTGTGGTGTCTCGACTTCATGCCATTAGAGTGGAGCGAAGCTCTTGATCAGTTCGACCAAATCTAGGGCAAGCTAGGGTTCTTTCTTGTCCTCCCATTGCTCCAGCGGATGGAGGGAGGTGCGGGAAGGAAGTCCACGGTCTCCTTCAATAAGGCCATGTCTGATGGACATGTTGGGTTCTACGGTATCTTCGTCCTCAACACTCTTCTGGCCGACCTTGGTGGCAAGGGAAGGAGGCGTTCCGGCAAGCGGTACAATGCTGCGTCGAGATGACGGGGAGTTTCTCTGCTGCAAACTAGAGTACTCTACATGGTGGCCAAGATTGCCGCCATGATCTCGGCCAAGGGAGGCCACTCCAAGCGATGCATTGACAACGTCTTTCCAACCTCATCCCCAGGAGTGTATAAGTGACCAGTAATGGAGTCTCGTGTTGTTCGTGTGGAGAGGACCAAGGACTGGATTGCGTTTCTTTTTTTTTGTTACCAGGGTCTTTTTTGTCAAGTTTTGGGACAACCTTTTAGTTTTAATCTTTCTAGATCCTACTTATACTTAGTAACCACTGTTCATGAATTAAAGAAACATCGGAGTCCTTCCAGACCTCTTCTTTGTTCAAAAAAATGTTGAGGCGGTATCTCGATTCGGCTATGACTATGTTTTTCTTAGGAAACCAGGTTAAGCGATCGGTTGCTCTCACTCTGGTTCGCGCACATTGCTTCTGGCCCACGTTCCATGCGGAAGCCCAGTAGCCCACCAGCCAAGCATCATTAGCTACCACGCATGAATTTTATCCTGAAAAGAGGCCTAGTATCATAGTACTAGAAGGACCTTGCGTGCTTTGCTGCGCCGTTTCTTTCTATTTACGTTTTGTTTTCTGCTTGACGCGTCCATATTTGGCCATTATTTGATTTTTTTGATGGGTGCCACATAGATTCTTCTATTGTTTTAGAGGAAGTGCCATGAAGATACTCTCAAGACGTATCTTCCAACCGAATGATCCATGTTATAATACCATCAATTTATTGGCAGGAAAAATAACATTACCTTATAAAAATGAAGGTCTGATGAAAACTAAACAAAAAACGTTATAGAGAAATCAACAGATGGATGATTGCATGATAGACTGGATGGGTTCCGCGGGTATTACTGATATTCATATATGAAATTGTAGTGTCTATCAGAATGCTATGTTATAGTACAGTCATTGGAACCTCACTAAATGTACATGTGATCTGGAATGGAAGACTCAAAGGACAGTCCAAGGGTTGATATGAAGGTGAATAGCTTCTCGAGAATCTATGAACAACACACAATTAAAATCAATAGTACTGATATTAGTTAATTTAAAGGGACTAACTACTGGTGTTTTCGCACACAATCCCAAGTTTAACACCTAGCTATTTTGACTCATGAAATAGTTGTGCCTAACTTATTCCATTTCTGTCCTACAAATGAATCATAAATAAATAAATAAACATGAAATAGGCCGGAGGAAGTATGGCAAGAGGGGAATGTCCAAATGACACATGCATACCAATAATAAAGGGGAATCTTTATCTGTCACAACACCAGCTTTGAACCCACAAAAAGTAAGGCCTGAATATCATCTTACAATCTGCAGCATAACTTCATCAATGGATACTGAGATATAACTAACATACTATTAATTTTTAAGCAGGGAGAAGATCTTCTCCTTCCCAAAGATATGGGGACATGCATACTGAGAGCAGTAAGCTAGTAAGTAATTCATCTGCTCAAGTTATATGTTCGAGGAATAAACTAATTTCCATTTGGATCTTTTTCAGGATACTATGTTTGAGACACGTATTAGTGCATGAAGACCAATGCATTTTCTTCACGATTGCCAAGGAAAATCACAATCATAGGTTGTTTCTCTCCAGATGTTACCGTGCACAGTAAACAGAAAACATATTACTTATCTCAGGTGAAGAACCCAAAACTTAATAAGGTAGCAGAGTACTTCAGAGAAATCAGGTTTTTCAACCAAAGAAAATAGCTTCATGAATTTGGTGTGCATGACTATTTGGAGTGGAAATATTATCATAAAGGTCAGAGTTGACTTATCTTATTAAAGTATGTCTTGTACTGACCTATTTACAATTATTTATCTGAAAGTTACACAGTTGATTTCCCGTACCAAACTATTTTTTAATTAATTATCAAGATCAATAATCAGCAACAACTGTTTGAAAAGATTCTAGTTTCTTGATAGTATACAAACAAGAATCTAGGGGACATCATTTAATGGAGGAATACTGAATGATCAAGAAGACTCTAAATTATATAGTGCCAATCCAGAAAATAAGAACATGCATGCAAAACAAAGGAAAACATGCCATTCAGATTTCAAAACGGATTTACATAACCATCCTTTTAGGACGATTCAGATTCAGGAAGAGGCAAGTTGCCAATATGTTCCCTCAACTTCCAAAATTAATGGTGAAAAAATACAGTACAAAAAACAACTATGATAATCTGAAGTGAATAACCATACAGGTTCATACTAATGTCGGTTAACTATATATGAATAGCAATGATAAATTAAACCTTATTAAAATAGAACATTCTTTGTTTGGAGCACTAAAATTTTGATTTGCTCATGGTTTTGAAGATCTAATTCGAGAATTTCTCGTCTTACAGAATTGGGATGTTCGATCAATTAAAATTAAAATGCATAGCAGAAACATGCCAATTGAGTAACAGCCTGCAAACATCATGCTGCCAAGTGAATTTAAGTGACACGAATGCAACAGAAAGTTGTACTACTATAGTCTCCATCGAGCATGCCATTAATTGGATCGTGCATATACAGATAACGGGGCACTACCTGTTCTTATGCTATTGTGGTCTGCTCATTTTTCCTTGTTGTCAGATTAAACTAAACATCAAGTTTAATATGATCAACTTGTACTGAACAAAATTTCTAGAAGTGTGAGATACCGGCTCAATGGATGCAGGCTTACCATGAGAGCGTCGAACCATATCCACCTGGCTAGCACTTTTTTGCAGGTTCCGACATAGCAAGATGTGGAGGTTGGGGAACATCACTGACCTCATTGTGGCTTGATCATGGCTGAATCGTGAAAGGAAAAGGTTGGGCTGCAGCCTCTCAGTCTCAGTTGGCGAGGACTCCAGATCAAGACAATGGATACATGGTGCACATGGACCGGTAGACAGCCTTAGAGCATGTCTAACAGACCCTATAAATTTCCGCCCCGTAAAACACGTGTAGAGGACCCTGTATATAAAACGCGAGTACTTTTAACCGGACAAAAACGCCTCCCGTCTAGCAGTCCCCGTATACGAAAACTGTAAAAGAGGAATATGCTTCTTTTTTCATCTCTTCGCGCTGCAGCCCCGCCGCCGGACCTGCCGCCCCACCGGACCTGCCGCCCCGCACCACCGGACATGCCGCCCCGAGCTGCTTCCACGCGCCGCCCCGCCGCCTCGCCCCGCTTCTCAGGCCGCGGGCGGCCCCCGTCGCCTTGCGCCGCCTCAGGCCGCCATGACCCCCGTCGCCTTGTGCCGCCTCAGGCCGCCATGGCCACCCTGGCCCTGCCCCGTCGCGGCGCACCCGCCCTGCCCGCGCCGGCGCCAGTTCCGCCCCGTCCCCGCCAGCTCCGCCCCGAGTGGGAGAACGCGGAATTTTGCTTCAAAATTCATCTAGTTTTTTCATTATTTGATAGAAATCTTGATGGGTTGAAAGAAATTGGTAGAGATTTGATAGAATTTAGAGCTCGTTGGCTGGAATTGGTCGCCGGAGTGGAGTTTGTTTGGCGGCGGCGCGGCGAGGTCCGGTGGTGCGAGTGCGGTTTTCACCCCTTACAAGCCCCTCCACCCTCTATAAGTAAGGGGCGAGGGAGAAAATTCCTGTGGCCCTGTATATTTTAGATACGGGGTGAACCGTTTAGGGGGCCTGTTAGACGGCCATTTTCGCCCGCACCCCGTATACCGCTGGAATTATACAAGTCCGGCGTGGTTTAGGGGGTCTGTTAGACATGCTCTTAGAGCCTTGAAGGAACACCAACGGACGGCCTTAAGCTCCACGCCACGGGGAGACCGCTGCCTACTTCAGAATCCCCAATCCCCAGCTCGGCAGGCCAACACCTATGCGGCATGGTTGGCGTTAGAGATCAGGGATATGTGGAAGATGGAGAACGGGGAAGGGGGGGGGGGGGGAGCAAGGGCCGAGATACCTTCTACCGGCATGCCGGAGAGGGGGCGAGCCGTCAGCTGCGGGAGTCCCTCCTAGGGTTAGAAGCGCCGCCACACACGGTAGGGAAATTGGGGATGGAGCCATCGGGAGTTCAGACACAAGTACAGACCAATACCCATTTTGCATCCCCTCCAAAGCGGTAGCTCCACCGACTTATGGCCCAGCAAAAAACTCGCATGAGGGCGTAGCACCTCATCACGCCGCCAGGTAGGCCCAACCAGACGGCCACGTCCCGAGCAAGAAGAGCCGCGCGGAACCCTGGGAGCTTAGAGCTCTAAAGGATGAATGCACGCTTCAGTTTTAAAAAAGACACGCATGCACGCGCCCCATGTGGACGCGCCTACACATCGCCCATTAGCGTGCTTTTTGTAAGTACGCCTGAGGACGACCGCGAGTGGGCCGACCCACTAATTTACTCGGTCACGAATTAACAAGGGTTTTCTCTGTTTACTAACGTCGTCTTGCATATGGCCCAGTTGTTAGAGCTCAGCTTGAGTATGGCAAAGACCAGTCTTCGAACTACAGTTTTCACACAATTTGCATCTATTTTTTAAAACTGAACAAATTTAAATTTAAACAGATTTTAAATCTGAGCAAAAGTTTATTTTCAACAAATTTCAAATCTAAGCAAAATTTCATTTTAAACAAAATTCGAATCTGAGCAAAAAAAAATTGAACAAATTTCGAAACTGAGAAAAAATTGCTCGAAATTGAAATTCGCACGAATTTAAAATTTGCTCGAAATTAAAATTTTCCCGCGTTTAAAATTTGGTCGAATTTGAGAATAAAAAACCAAAAAAGAAAAGAAGGAAAACAGAAAAAAGGCAGAATAACAAAAAACCGATAGAACCAGTGAAAACCGAACGAAAAAACTGATCAAAATATTCTAGAAAGGTATTAAAACCAGAAAAACCAGAACACATTATATGGTCACGGCCCAACTTAACCTCCATGCATGCGCTTTCTAATAGCCCCCGCTGCTGGGCGATGTATGCGAAATTCTATTCATCGCTAATTAGCGATGCGTACAAACCATCGTACGCACGGTTTTCAGTTATGGGCCTGGCCCATTTATTCGACAAGCCCCCCTGCGTTTTTTCGTGCGCTTTTTTCTGGTTCGGTCTTTGGTTGGTTCTGCCGGTTTTCTTCGTTTCTTCGGTTTTTGTGAGGGTTTTTCAAAGTAAGCAAATTCCAAATCTGAGCAACTTTTAAATCGGAGCAAATTTCAAATTCGAGCAATTTTTTAATCTGAGCAAATTTCATATCTGAATCTGAGGAAATTTTGAATCTGACAAAATTTCAAATGTGAGCAAAATTTTCAAAATAGGTTGTCGCTTTCGTCCAGAACCAGCGTGTCGTTCGTCCCGAACTAATGGGTCAAACCCATTAATAGTTCCCCGTTAGCTATGGTTTATAATGCCTATAAACCATCGCTAATGGGTAGCTGCTCCCGCGATGTATATGATTTCCGCCCCATGTGAAGCACTCAAGCGAGAGCGCCAGTTGGTTCACAAGTGAAATCTAGCCCAGCCCATCGGCTTTTTGGTTCTCGAAGAGGTTTAAGGAATTCCGAGATTTAAAGGACAATCACGAAGATAAAGCAACATTTGCAACTCAGCTCCTGCGCGCTCCCCTTGAATCCAAACCCTAACCGTCGATCACCCCCAATTGGAGCCATGGCTGCCGTCTTCGCTGCCGCTGCATCGCTTCCTGATGAAGTCAAGGCCAAGAGCCGAAGAGTGTTCTCCGATAGGTCGCCAATCTCTCTTTCGTTGTGGCACAAATGCGAAATTGCCCCAATTTATTTGGTTGGGTTTTGAGCATTTTGTTATTTGGCGGTAGCAACTCTTGGAGAGACAGTCGAGCAGAGCGACGATGGCTGTAACCAATGATTAGGGCTCTTGTTGTGTCCCCTCTAGCTAGCAGCCAATCTAGCTTTACTGGGAAGTTGGCGCGTAATCAATGACTAGGAGGCATTGGCGCGGCGGCACGCCGCACCCGTGCACGCGTGGTATAACATCTGAAGAGTAATGGGTCTGAAGTAAAGATGTAAAAGAACTACTTGCTTCTGCTTGCTGGAACGGTTGATAGGTTCTGCGTGCAAGCATAGCACTGAACGAACATGATATTATATCTTATGTTATTACACACAGCTGGGTAGCAGGTACTTCATACTATAGTGAATCAAAAGCACATATTGTCAAGTGCCTCTCTGATTTGCAGGGGCAGTCTCCGGTACATCTGTAAGAATTTCCATTAGGGACCTTTTTTTTTCAGCATACCAACCACCAGCCATCAGAATCGCCTCGGCGACCTCTGTGACAATAAATGCCAGCTTATAGTACCTTTCCTGCATGCTATCAGTGCGATTGATATGTTCAGGGTAGTCCTTTTACAAAGCCTATGACATCTTTCGTTTGGCAGGGAGAAAAAACGTTGTTAGCATCAGTATAAAAAGGAGATAATAAAAGAGAAATGGCATGAGTAGAATGCAGAATGAGCACCTGAGAGGAGCTTGTTGTCCCCTGCTTGTGTTTGTAAGATGCTCAATGGCTGTGCACTATATGCGACCAGAGGAATACCATAAGTAATACTATCTGGTAGAGCCTCGTGCACCTTCTGTGTGTTGAGTGACAGTAATTCTTTGCTGATCTGCCGTCCTGTATGTTTTGCGTGCTTGTGTAACAATGAAGCTTTCTACAGTACAGACCGAGGCCTCTTTTATCTCATTCTTGAACTGGTCTATACAGATGGCTGGTATAATTCCCTTCACTATGGTTCCCTATGGTAGGAACAGAATTCAAATAATGTGTGGAAGACAGAAGAAAGAACAATCATGGCCTATATTCGACTACCTTGTTCACTCTGTTCAATGTGTGTTAGGTGCAGACATGATTTGAGAGTTTTGTGCAGAGTATATTTCAACGGGTGATTATATTTGCGAATCAGTAGAAATGAGAAATATTTGATGATGTTGTCGTGGCATAAAATTAGTTATACAATGTGAGAAACATGAGTCTAAAGGCACTGTCATGAGAAATATTCTTTTGATACGAAAAGGAGCTTAAATGTAGATCATTATGTCTGAGAGTTTCTTGTTACTGAAAGTGGAGCTTAAATTGATTTTTTTGGCAGCATATGTAATGCAAGACAGCATAACATACTGATATATAGGTTACTATAACTATCGACGCGTCATCTGTTTTGATTTATCCAGTGTGCATGCAAGGCAGTATTCAGATGCAAAAATATCCTACACGCAATTCGGTATATAGTATGTGTGAGAATCACTTGTTGTTGAAACTATGACTTAATCTGAGAAGCTGGACGACATGTACATTGCTAAGTAGCATAGCATGTTTATATGTACATAGGTGTAAGCGAAGTCATCTTATCTGCTTTTATATATTTAAATTGCATGTAAGGCAGTGCCAAAAAGATTTAAAAACTATTTTCTCAAGAGCAGTTCAATTCTGAAAAAGTGGAGTATGAAGTAGCACCTCATTGTCTACAACAATCAAGCTAATGTCTGGCCACCCAACATCCAAAACCACCACCACTGGATCTGAAGCCAAGGAAAAAAATATTACATATAGGACCAGTCCACGGATGAAGCAAAATTATCTGAATATCAACTGAGCATAGTACCATAAGATTGATAAGAGTAACTTCATAATAAAAAGAAATACTTGATATTAATCGTAATCGACTGATAGCTATAGATTTTTCTAATCTCATAATAAACCACTATTTTTTGAAATTCTGTTATTCTGAAAAGCTGCAACTTTTAGTGTACTCCAGAATGAACCAATATTTTTGTGAATTTTTGATTTACTTGAAATAAACCACATGTCAGTTTTTGTCAGCGGATGAGTATACACTGTGTGTCTACAGCCTATCTAATTTCGCGTAGATCAAACTCAATGCTGAGATGAAAAATTACCTACAAATACTTCAGAGAAAGATGAGCGATCTCTGTGAACACCAGAAGTCCGCACAACGATCACAGTATACTGCAAACTACATGGCATACCGACATCACACAAAGTAAATTCCGGCTTCCGGAGAAAACATGCTGGCTTGGGAACCTGGAATGGTGAAACCATGACACATTAGCTCGGTGGCTTAACCCTACATGAAAAGCATTTACCAATAAACTTATATATAACTTAACTATACAACATAAGACCTATTCTGTTCCTTGATATCTTCAAGAAAAATGGCAGAAAGAAGATCAAATGTTAGTATTCAGTTTCTACACTTTTTGGCCAAAAATCATTCAGGTCTTGAACTGTGTTTTGTACATATATTGATGAAGATTGAACTTATTATGTTGTTTATTACATACACTTCTTTGAGGTTATTAACTCTAGGCCTTCCTATCAGGCTGTTAACCATTCTCGACAATTCGCCTGGTTGCTGATATTACTAAAAGTCTAAAATACATGGATTGTAATTACCAACAGAAACCAAAGAGAAAAAATAAACTGCCTAAAGTGAAAAAATCACCTTCATGCAGCCTGGCAGTCAGGCAACTAAGAGAATGATAAATCTGGATCTTGTTGCACTTGCTGCGGCAGATCATCCGCTAAAAATTTGTGCATGCTGCTACAGAGTGACAAAAGACAGCCTCGTGATGCAATTTGCCAAAAGTATCAACAACAAAGCTGTACCAACATACCTGCGTTGCTTATGTACACATTTCAGAATTCAGATTGCCATGTAGCTCCTCAGTCCACCGTAGGTGTATCTTTGACAGGAACATTTTTCATCTGTGAAATTCCCATCATAAGAGAATCAAAAGCAACCATAAATTAGAGGGACAAAGAGTACGGGCTGCACACAAATAGGACTGCTGATGGTGAGGCGTAGCTGAGGCAAATTAGGTGGGGCGTCCTGGCCGTCAACCATGTGGCGGCGGCTTCCAGTCGACATCGTGCTTACAGATCGACAGTGGTGTTCGTCGGCAGGCCACACGACGAACCAGCCAGCGGGTCGACGGCGCCGTCCAGGCGAGGAGGTACGTCGCGGAAATCGTCACGCCTTGGCAGCGGCCGCAACACCAGAGAGGTGCACGATCCACGCTATGGCTGCATGCCATGGAGTAGCACGGCCATGGAGAGCTTGTGGTAGGGGAGAGCTCGCGCGGAAATTGCGGGCGAATTGGGGGCAGAGGGCGGTCGGTTGGGAGGTGGAGTTCTCGATTGGGAGATGGGAAAAAAATAATTAATCGTGGAAGAGGTAACCATCAGGCTCCCTCTAGAAAGGTCGTGTCCTCATAAGAAACTGCCACCACCACCACGATGGAAAAAATATCTCACCGCTTTGGCCATGTACATAGCAAATCTAGGAAGAAAATCCACCGCACTTGTATAGGTAACCGGGAAACCGAAAGATTACCGGAAAGAAAAGAGCCAAAAATAAAGTGGAAAAAGGAGAAAAACCGAAGGCATTTGCTAACCGATCAGAACATGGGACACGTGGGAAGAAAAGCATACGCTAAAATTACCGATCTACAGTAGCTGAACGTAAATGATCGCCTGAAAGTGTACAACTTTTATATAGGGTATTATTAGGGCTTTTGTTGTCAGCATCTTCGTCCCCTTTCCTTTAATATATTTTAACTTTTGTTTTATATTTTAAATCGTAGTAAAATTAGGCTCACAAAAATTAAGTTCATTTTAAGATATTATACATATCGTAGGCTCGTAGCTCATACGCCTATCTTCTTTTTTTTTAAAAAAAAAAAGCATTGCCTACCAGTATTGTTTTCTCTTTACTTATCTTGATTTTGTGAGCTTGCTTACCGAAGCAGCAATCTTATCTTACGCATGATGGCTGGTAGCAAGGGCTCCAGCACATTCACCTCACGGACATGAGCATTGAGCAGAGATGAAAATTGAAGTGAAAGATGAGAAGCACGGGCAGAACCCCACCACCTCTCATAAGCAGATTTTTGTACCTGAAACAACTCGCTCAAGTCCAGCTCTCACTCATAACATCACACGCATAGGCAGTCTTGGAGTGCCCGACGGGAACAACATTGCCGCTCAAAGATTATATATTTTTTTCGAAATGGATCATATCTGTCGTTAAAGAGCACCTTCCCTGGAAGTAGGTGTGACCGCGTGAGATTAACGGTGCAGCATGCTTGGCACTGGAGAACATCGAGGCCTAACCTTCAGCATAAACATCGTGACCTGCTAGTCCAAGCTGGCCTCTCCCGATGCAGGGCCTCTGGGACGTCGACCAATGCTATCGTCTAGCGCGCATCAACAGGTGGTGGAAGTCCTCCATTGTGAACTCTACGCCATCTGCTCTACCATCTCAACACTGGTTGCCAATACAATCGCGCCGGCGCCGCTGAACCTGAAGATTCGGGTAGACACCAACCCGCAACGGGTCCTGTTTGTGCAGCGGCCAAGATCGGCGAAGGTTCATCTTCCCCCTCCTGGCCCTTGCCGTCGGTACCACCGTGACCTAGAAGCTGTTCGGGGTGGCCTCCATGGTCGACAGCGCCTGAGACGCTGCGAAAACTCGCCGCCTCTAACGTCATTGCTCGAAGAATTCATCCAACGCACTCACGCTTAACGCCAGCAGCCTCGTCCTCTCGCATGGCCCTGGACCCCTGGTAATTGCCTCGGCAGCTGCTTCGCGACGGGATCTGGACGGTGTTCGACGATTTGTTGGTGTACACGGCGGCGGCTCTACCGATCTGGACGGCGTCCCGCAGAAAACCGCCTCCGCCGGTGCACAGCCCTTGACTTCAGCCTTGAGTAGCGCCTGCCGTTATTATCTGAGAGGACCTGTGCTAGGGGCACGATAGCTCGCCTTCACCGTTTTCGTGCCATTGCCGAAATCGTTCCTCAATCGGAGGCTCAACAATATCGCCGCAAGGGAGGTCGGGAGGGCTCCCTTGCGGCGATATAGGAAATAAATCCTATACGACCCGAGCATGTGCGACCCGGCCGGTAGACCACGTCCCCGTTCCTACACGTAGCAAAGCATATTCCAATCTGGTGTTAGGGGCTCTGGTTGTTTCCAGATTAAGGGTGTCAGATTTGGTCCACCGCCGGATCGCACGAGCAGGGTCGTATAGGATTTATTTCCCTTCTCCGCGGTGCCTGCGTTGCTTATGTGGGGAATTGAATTCATCGAGTCCATGTTTGTTACGATGGAGGTCTGGTTTCATGGTAATTTCTCATCATGAAAGTTTCTATGAAACAATGTTGGTGATGTACATACATTCTATGGTTGCACAAGGACAATCTTCAGCATGATTTATTTATAAGCATACCACTTCATTATTAACTCTGTAGGAAAGTATATGCAGTTGCATTGTAAAGTTAATGACTCACTGTTACAGAAGTACCATTCCTAGTCCAGTCCAGATTTTGTCTTGCTTTTTTGTTGTTTGAGTTATGTGCTTATATCTCTGTAATGCTTAATCTAATTTTTCTTACTACCTTGGGTTGGCTACTAGCAAACATCCTTTTTTCCATATCATGAAAGTTTCTCATGCAACAATTGCATGCCAGGTTTACCGCTTTTGAAAGTTCTAGCTCACATACCCTAACAGGGATTTAGCATAAATTCAGCGAATTTTCTAGTGAAGGCTATGCCTTTAGTTTCAAGCTAGCATTTTCCTCTCACAGATAGCTCTTCTTACATGTTTACCTCTTTATGATTCATTTCATGTATTTCGTTTTATCATATTGCTATGTATAAGACCATTTTTCTTGACTGAATTTTGAAGGAATGAATTTGACACTGAAAGAGTCTGGAAAAGAAGCATACAGAAAAGCACACCCTGTTAAGGACGACCAGAATGAAGTGTAAATTTCAATACAAGCTATCTGTATATGGTAGTTTTGTTTCTTTGTTCTTTGAGTTTAGAGTAAGCCTGCAAGTCCTGAAAATTGTATTACAGTTATCATAAAGGACTAGTTGTGGCTTTCAAGTTAAAGAGAATAACAGTCGATAACGCAGTGCAAGGGAGCAAACAAGGCAAACCGAAATACAGCGCGGAAAAAGTAGGAGCTTCAAAGTCCATGGACAATTCATCAGTTGAGAGATCTGAAGGAAGGATTCCGGAGAGCAGTGGTATGGAGGAAGATAAATTCTCAGATGGCATGGTTGAACAGAAAGAAGGAAGTACTGGGGAAGCTACAAAGTCTGATGATAAATGCACAGCTGATGCCTTAGAAAGTGAAAAGACTGGTGAGGGTGTATCATTGAGCATGGATGGCAAAAGCCTTTCTGGCAATATGAATAACCCAATCTCAAGAGTGAACTTAGTGTTACCTTCATTTTTTTTCTTAAAGTTTGTGGCCTTCAGTATTGGGGATAATTCAGACCTTCGGTTTGAGGATGCTAAGGAAGCTGAAATGACCAGGCACTAGAGAAGGCTTCATTCTTTTAAAGTAATTTCTTTTCGGAAAATATTATACAACTAGCAAATGAACCCTGTAGATGGACATACAGAACAAATCGCTTACTGTATTCATTTCCGGATAATTTCACTGTAATAATTTGACGAGTACAATTTCAACTACAACTACAACACCATATGCATAACGACAAGGGTCACTGCTCCAGGTATCAACGTCATCTGATGTAAGCATGTCCTCCATTGCTCCAAATCTGATGAGTTACTTCTTTTTTGTCAAATCCACACCTTCATGAGCCTGGCACACATTATATCATACTAGACAAACATGCAAGCTTCGCCTCGCCGTCTGCAAGGCGTGGATGATGCGATGCAGTTAGTGGCGGTAAATGTTTTAGCTTTGTTTGATTTTTTTTAACCTGTTCTATGTTGTTGCATGTGATTTTTCGGATTAGCTACGCTGATCGATTTTATGGGTTAATGACGGAGTTCGAATCATCTTAATTTTCTGTGTGAACAATGGCAAGCGTTAGAGGAAAGTAAGCATTTGCTCTAGCATTTCATAAGTCCAAACAGCAGCCCACCCAGCTATTGATATATCAATTTCACTTGGTAATGTTCAAAGGAAAACATCACTAACTAACAAATGTTGTCTAGTGCTTCGCCGAAATAGTTGATGGAGTATGGTTATGGTAAATATCTAAAAATACTGATTATAAAGTATTTACTCTAATTGCGAATCTTTACACAAAAAATATTCAGTTGGACTTCACAAAAAAAACATAAAAGATTCACTGAAGCTTCCAGGACCCGTCTGCTAACTGAAAAAGTGAAAACAACATATTAAGATGTCTCTAATCCATAGAGAAATTACTAATGCAACACAACCATCAAAACCCAGCACCAGGATCTGTAATAAAAATATCGAACCTGGTTTCTTTTAGAATTCAGGATCAAGAGTAAAAATCACCAGCTGCAATACAGTGCTAAAATTGTCCAGAATAGCGCTAAGAACAAAATGACCTCTAAGCTGGTATGAGTAACAGATGAGCAACCCATGAGCTTGCTTCTCGTTGGGTTTCATACATCATACACAAAGAACTACAATACACAGTAACATTACGGAGACATTGATCTTCTTAAACCTCATATCTACTTGTATCTTTACTGTTAGGGACACCTTTTGCAATAATCCAGTTTACTGTTAGGGACACTATTTATATGACTATATGAGTTACCTCTCAAACGTTAGAGTAGAATATAGCTGTTAGATATATAAGCGGAAAATTGTGGTGAATCTAACAATACCCGAACAGATATGGGCAAAGCAGAAAAGTAATTGCAGCTTTGTGAGGGGAGAGAAGAATTGAACTGACTGCTTACTCATAAGGATGTAGGAATGGACCTTTATAAATTTCATGAAGCAGTCCAGGTTTGAGGAAACTCAACTCTGAACCCCATTTGATTAATAGCCTTTCCTCATGTAGCCCCCCATACCTTCCAAGTAACAATCGATTAATATTAAGAATCTTTGTAACTACTACCACTGCACCATCTAGTATGCATATTTTTTGAAGTCAATATAATGCAAGGCAAATATTTCTGACAAAATAGGTGAATTAAACCTATCTATTAGAACAGTATCAAGCAACTACTCACAATTTTTTTAAGATACTCAAGAACATGGACAAATATGTTCCACATGAGGTAAATAAAGAAGAATGCCAAATGTATAACTATATATGGTGATAGATATTTGAAAGAATCATAATTCTATGATCAATATCTGAATAATTCCATCGCATTTGCAGTTTCCCCAGAAGAATACATCAGCCTATTTTAAATTCAAGAAACGAATCTGGCATATTTTCCATACCTCTTCCATCGGAGAAGTAGCTAGCACAAGTTCCAACACGCTGGCCCGCTGGGCCTGCGCATCAAACCAAGAGACCAAACTTCCGTAAACATGAAACGTGCGCGTCCTCACCGCGAGCCGTGAGGGCATCTCCAGCGGGGCGACGCAAACGGACATTTTTTTGTCCGTTTGCGTCTGCGCGGACAAAAAGCGCCCTCCAGTGGGGGGACGCAAAACGTCTGCAATGTCCGTCCTGACGCAAACGTGGACTAAATATGCGCCAGGAATGCGTCTCTGCGGACGCGTCCGCGCGTCCGTTTGTGTTCGGTTGGGCTGCATGCAGCCCTCTCTCTCCTCCTTTAATCACGCATGCGCTTATTCCTAGCCACACAAACATAATCTTTCCCTCTCTCTCCTCTCTAATCACGCATGCGGTCAAATAAATGCGTCCCTGCCGCTGGAGAAGGGGCAGACGCATACGGACATGCGGACGTTTTTTGTGTCCGTGCCCGACGGAAACGGACATAAATATGCGTCGCCCCGCTGGAGATGCACTGACTCGAGCCCTGGGAGGGCACGAAGCAAGCCAGACGGTTCTCTCCCCAAATCCGGCAGAGGAGGCCAAGCTCTCCTGCCAGCCCTCCATCGCTGCCCTGCAAGCCTCTGAGCGGCGCCGACATCCTCCCACGCGTGCATCAGCTCCATGTAGATGCAGGGAGGGGCGTGGGTTGAGTAGTGGTCGTGCAGCGATTGGGGACGGGGGACGGTTCAGGGTCGGCCCGTGTGGACCTGAGGAGGCCATGAACGGAGGGAGAGCCCTGCGTGGGACGGCGGCTTGGATTGGGGACAGAGGGCACTGGAAAGGAGGAAGAAAAAAAAGGTAAGGGCATATACAATGGTGATATCTTAGCAGTGCCACGTAGGATAAACGCTGAGGTAGAGGAAAGAGAAAAATGAAAAAAGACTTTGTCTTCTCTTAGCTAAGAGATCATCTCTTAGCACAATCTGTAGGGATTCGTTGCATAGAAAACAAAAATTTTCCTACCGCGAGAACGCAATCAAAGCCAAGAAGCAATCTAGAAGATGGGAGCAACGAGGGGATGAACGAGACTAACCATTGAAGATTTCCAAAGCCTACGAGAGTAGGCTCTCGTTGCTGCGGTAGACGATCACTTGCCGCTTGCAAAAGCGCGTAGAAGATCTTGACGGTGCCACAATCGGGCAGCACCTCCGTACTCGGTCACACGTTCGGTGTTGATGAAGACGACGTCCTTCTCCCCGTTCCGAGTGGGAAGCGAAGTAGTAGATCCTCCTCGGAATCCCGGCAGCACGACGGCGTGGTGGCGGTGGTGGTGGAGAACTCCGGCAGGGCTTCGCCTATGCGCAGCGGGAGTTTGTATGTGGAGGAGGGGAGGCTAGGGTTTGGGGAGAGGGGGTGCCATGGGCGCCGGCCTCAAGGGGGCAGGGGTGGTGCGGCCAAGCCATTGTGCTGCCCCCTCCCTCTCCTCCTCATTATATAGGTGGAACCCCAAGGGTTTGCCCAAAGTCTTCGAATAAGACCCCAACAGAAAAACTGCCTTATGGACGAAACCTAGAGGGACAGGGACTCTCCCCTTTCCCCTTTTCTTGGCCGGCCAAGGAGGTGGAGTCCACCATGGACTCCACCCTCCCACTTGGTTGGCTGGTTAGGGTTAGTGGAGTCCCTCCGGGACTCCTCATTCCATAGTGATTTATTTCCGGATAATTCTAGAAACCACCTTCCATAAATTCACCGGATCATTTCCAAACTTGGAAAGTGACTTCCTATATATGAATCTTATTCTCCGGACCATTCCGGAACTCCTCGTGATGTCCCGGATCCCATCCGAGACTCCGAACAAAACTTCGAACTCCATTCCATATTCCATATCTACTTAAACGACATCAAACCTTAAGTGTGTCACCCTACGGTTCGCGAACTATGTAGTCATGGTTGAGACTTCTCTCCGACCAATAACCAATAGCGGGATCTGGAGATCCATAATGGCTCCCACATATTCAACGATGACTTTAGTGATCGAATGAACCATTCACATACGATACCAATTCCCTTTGTCATGCGATATTTTACTTGTCCGAGGTTTGATCATCGGTATCTCTATACCTCGTTCAACCTCGTCTCATGACAAGTACTCTTTACTCGTACCGTGGTATGTGGTCTCTTATGAACCATTCATATGCTTGCAAGCTATTAGACGACATTCCACCGAGAGGGCGCAGAGTATATCTATCCGTCATCGGGATGGACAAATCCCACTGTTGATCCATATGCCTCAACTTATACTTTCCGGATACTTAATACCACCTTTATAACCACCCATTTACGCAGCGGCGTTTGATGTAATCAAAGTACCTTTCCGGTATAAGTGATTTACATGATCTCATGGTCATAAGGACTAGGTAACTATGTATCGAAAGCTTATAGCAAATAACTTAATGACGTGATCTTATGCTACGCTTAATTGGGTGTGTCCATTATATCATTCACATAATGACATAACCTTGTTATTAATAACATCCAATGTTCATGATCATGAAACGATGATCATCTATTAATCAACAAGCTAGTTATACAAGATGCTTACTAGGGACTCCTTGTTGTTCACATAACACACATGTATCAATGTTTCGGTTAATACAATTATAGCATGGTATGTAAACATTATCATAAACTCAAAGATATTATAATAACCATTTTATTATTGCCTCTTGGGCATATCTCAAACAGTCTCCCACTTGCACTAGAGTCAATAATCTAGTTTACATTTGTAAAGATATAACACCTTGGCCTTCTGGTGCTTTATCATGTTTTGCTCACGGGAGAGGTTTTAGTCAACGGATCTGACACGCTCAGAAATGTATGTATTTTGCAATTCATTTGCGTCTCAACGCATCACCCATTTCCAAATGAGTCGGCATTAAATATGTTTGGTCTTCTGGTGGAACCTTAATTCCTTGGTCTGAAATAAGTCACTAATATTGTCACACACAATATAGCTTCAAAGTTCTGACACTATTGGAACTACACCAAGTTCTCAAAGAACTTCTTGACTTTAACATCCTCAGTCATTGTCAAAACAATGACATAATCTGCCTTCGTTTGTAGAATCCGTCACAACATTTAGAACTCATCTAAATCTAACATAGACAACTTGTATCTCATTGTGCTACCTTTTAAACAACACTTAGTCTAATTTGAGATTGAAATTTTATTTTCATATGTGACAAAACAAATATCGTTGCAACACCTTACAGTGATTTGTTTGTCATTTCTCCATACAAAACTATATATATATATCCTTGGTTCTTCTTAAGTACTCAAGGATATTCTTTACTGTTTTTCAATGATCATCACATGAATCATTCTGGTATATGCTCCTAACTCTTTAGAGCACAGGACATCTGATTTTGTACATATTCTTCGTGATCTAAATCACTCATGTGTTTTTACTCATCGAGTGTCAGATACACTTAAGTCTTGTTAAAACTTCACATGACAAGAACATTTTCTTAATATTTATATATTGAACTATTTCAATATCCATTCTATGTACTTTGACTTAAACATATTATGTGTTTCAATCTATCTTCATAGATCTTGATACAAAATTTGTTTCAGTCCATATCCTTTCATTGAAGTTAATTTCTCAATGAAACCTTTTAATCAAGTATATAATTACATCATTTATAACCAACTATATGTCTTCTACATAAGTATTATAAATATGTCTCGGCGCTCCCACTTAATTTCTTGCAAATGCAAGCCTTTTCATCATCTCTGATGAAATCAAAAACTCTTTGACTATTTCATCCGGTGAAGATTCCAACTCCGCGATACTCACTTCATCCAATTGAAGTTTGTATACCTATCTTAGTATTCCATGGACCAGCAAAACTCTTGGTTGTATCTTGTATACACCTTTAATACGCACTTCTAATAAGTAATGTATTTTGCCATCCTACTAGC
Source organism: Lolium rigidum (assembly GCF_022539505.1). Taxonomy (NCBI): domain Eukaryota; kingdom Viridiplantae; phylum Streptophyta; class Magnoliopsida; order Poales; family Poaceae; genus Lolium; species Lolium rigidum. Next base: position 175,779,400 of record NC_061509.1, read on the forward strand.
ATATCTCATAAAAGAAATATGTAGTGATTACTAGAATAATTCACATAGACTATAAGCATTGCTACAGAAGATCTGATCTTATCGTAGTCAACTCTTTGAACTTTGTCGTAAACAACTTTTCGACAAGTCGAGCTTCTTCAATGATATTTCATCCAAGTCCATCAATTTTATAGATCCATTTACTTTCAAAAAGTATTCATCTATCATGGATTTCATGGCGTATAGCCATTTTAACGGAGTCAGGGCCCATCATAACTTCTTTGTTTGTAGTTGGTTTATCATTGTTCAAAATCAATCCTTTGTCCACAAATCATTTATTTGATCACAAAGTAAACCATACCTGCAAGGTTCAATATGTACTTTGATCTCCATGGCTAAAACACTTTGTAGTCATGGGAGCCATGATCGTCGTGGTCGCTTCCGGAACCAATTCCGATGCTGCGCTACTCTGATCATTATACTCAGGTTCATAAACCTTATCAAATTATATTGTCCTCCCACTCAAATACTTCACTAGAAACAATTTCTCGGAAATAAGAAACATTGACAAACACTTTTGTCTTTGTCTCGTGGGAAGAATTCCCAATTAAATCTTTGGGATAACCAACAAAGACATTCATCCGATTTTGGTTGTAAACTCTTAGACCAAAATTTAAAGAAAGGACTATAAGGTTTTATACCTATGCCATAACTCGTATGGTGTCATTTCAACGGATCATGATGATGCTCTATTTAGTGTAAAAGCGGTAGTCACTAAAGCATAATCCACAAAAATATAATGGCATCATAATATTTTATCTCATCATTAATCCGACAAGGTTTGGATACATTTCTCGGATACTATATCATCATTATGATACTCCAAGAAATGTGAGTTGTAGAACAATTTCATGACTCTCTTAGATGTTCGCTAAAACTCGTAATTCAAATATTTCCACCATGATCCAATCATAGATATTTGACTTTTCTATTACGATGATTTCCACTTCATGCTGAAATTTATTTGAAGCTATTCAAATGTTTCAAACTTCTTCCTTATCGAATATATCCACATATATATACTCAATTCATCGTTGGAAGTTTTCATGAAGTAGAAGAATCTCCCGCACACAACTATGCCCAGTGAACCACATACATCATCATGTATGTTTTCACTAAGTTAGTTGCCCGTTCAACTCTTGGCCTATGAACGGTATTTTAGTCATTTCTCTTTTAGAAAATATTTGCAAGCGCCAAACGATTCAAAAAAATCAAATGACTCCAAAAATCCATTTGCATGGAGTTCCTTCATGCGTTCCTTTCTAACATGACCTAAATGGCGGTTCCACAAATAAGTGGAATTCAAATCATTTGCCTTATGGCATTTTAGCGTCAGTGTTATGTATGTGTGTTTCACCATTAAGATTTATAATAACTTATCCATCGTACATGGAGTAATGTCATAATTTGAACAACTCATTGTTTTCATTTGACCAGAGCAAAATAACAATTATTAATTTTTTTATTATAAATTCTAAGGGCTAGATAGAATGCCAACGATGAACATAATAACACTTTATTTTTGTTCCAGACGTGCATTCCTATCATATTCCTTGTCGATCACTTAGGCCATTGTATTCTTGTATTGCGTTGTTTTGTATGACACTTCATACCAACCAATATGGTACAAATACCCAAGAATTTCATTGTGTGACCAAACGAGGAATACATCCATAACATGTATATCATTTATATACACCTGAGCTAGACTTTCTAGTCTTTTCTTTCTTTCTGCCAATAATCTTTTTGTAGTTTCTCTTTTAGCTTTCCTCATTATTCAGAAAAACACTTCAACATCAATAACTTCTAGGTTTGTTGGTCAAATACCAATAACCTTGAGGTTCTTACTTTGAAGTTGATCATCAAGTGTTCCGGATTTCACTATTAGTAACCTTTTAATATGATGAACAATTTCACTCATAATTTTATCATATCATGAAGACTTTTCGAGACCATGTATGTACATGCTAGGCTCGTAAAGTATAACCTCAGTATTCGCATGTGCAAATCTGGCTTGCACCCGTTGTATGCACACGTAGAATCTATAACACCCGATCATCACGTGATGCTTCGAAACGACGAGTCTTAGAAACGGTGCATACTAAGGACGATCACTTCATGGATATGCGAATATTGTTAGTGCCCCAATAGTTGGAGGATTGGGACGCCTTGCGTCTTCAACCTTCGTACATTCCCATAAAACTTATGAGTTTATGTAGTCTCACCAAATTATATTCTATCATCTTGCAATAAGGTCTTAGATATCATATATATCTCATACCTTGATTATTTCGAAAACTAAATTTTCAGCTCCTTACTTTTCAAACAGATTTGAACTTCAAGTTTCACGGAGACAAGATAACTTTAGGTACTAATTGAAACCATAGCTCTTTGAATCAACAATGTGAGGTTTACTAAAAATTTGCAATAGGACTTAATCATTTCTTGATTCTTTAACAATACGGTACCAGTCCGTAAAGTTTCTTGTCAGACTTAACATATTTCTATCTCAATTACAAGACTAGCGCATGGTAGAAAACGGATGCCAATATTACAAAATTAAATCAAAATACTACTCAGACTATGTTTATGATAATTAGTTCATGTTTTAATCTAATTACTAATGAACTCCCACTTAATACAACATCCCTCATAGTTGTTAAGTGGTACACGATCCAAATCCACTACACCAAAACCGATCATCACGTGAGATGATGTAGCTTCAATAGTGAACATCAACATGTTGATCATATCATCCATATGACTCGTGTTCAACCTTTCGGTTTCCGTTGTCCCGAGGCCATGTCTGTACATGCTAGGCTCGTCAAGCAAACCCAAGTATTCCGCGTGTGCAACATGGCTTACACCCGTTGTATGTGAACGTTGAGTCTATCACATCCGATCATCACGAGATGCTTCGAAACGACGAACCGTGCAACGGTGCATACGAGGGGAGAACACTTTATTATCTTGATATTAATGTGAGGGATCATCTTATAATGCTACCGTCGCGTTCTAAGCAAAATAAGATGCATAAAGGATTAACATCACATGCAATTCATATGTGATATGATATGGCCCTTTAGTCTTTGCGCCTTCGATCTTCATCTCCAAAGCACGGACATGATCTCCATCATCAACGGGCATGATCTCCATCATCGTCGGCGTAGCGTCAAGGTTCATGGCGCCGTCTTCATGGTTGTTCACCTCATGTAGCAACTATTACAACTACTTTGAAATACTACTCAACATGAAATTTAAAGACAACCATAAGGCTCCTGCCGGTTGCCACAATACAATAATGATCATCTCATACATATTCATCATCACATTATGGCCATATCACATCACCAAACCCTGCAAAAACAAGTTAGACGTCTCTAATTTGGTTTGCATATTTTACGTGGTTTAGGGTTTTCGAGTGAGATCTAATCTACCTACGAACATGAACCACAACGGTGATACTAATGTTGTCAATAGAAGAGTAAATTGAATCTTCACTATAGTAGGAGAGACAGACACCCGCAAAGCCTCTTATGCAATACAAGTTGCATGTCGAACGAGGAGCAAGTCTCATGAACGCGGTCATGTAAAGTTAGCCCGAGCCGCTTCATCCCACTATGCCACAAAGATGCAAAGTACTCAAACTAAAGACAACATAAGCATCAACGCCCACAAAAACATTGTGTTCTACTCGTGCAACCATCTATGCATAGACACGGCTCTGATACCACTGTAGGGATTCGTTGCATAGAAAACAAAAAATTTCCTACCGCGAGAACGCAATCCAAGCCAAGAAGCAATCTAGAAGATGGGAGCAACGAGGGGATGAACGAGACTAACCCTTGAAGATTACCAAAGCCTACGAGAGTAGGCTCTCGTTGCTGCGGTAGACGATCACTTGCCGCTTGCAAAAGCGCGTAGAAGATCTTGACGGTGCCACAATCGGGCAGCACCTCCGTACTCGGTCACACGTTCGGTGTTGATGAAGACGACGTCCTTCTCCCCGTTCCAGCGGGCAGCGGAAGTAGTAGATCCTCCTCGGAATCCCGGCAGCACGACGGCGTGGTGGCGGTGGTAGTGGAGAACTCCGGCGAGGCTTCGCCTATGCGCTGCGGGAGTTTGTATGTGGAGGAGGGGAGGCTAGGGTTTGGGGAGAGGGGGTGCCATGGGCGCCGGCCTCAAGGGGGCAGGGGTGGTACGGCCAAGCCATTGTGCTGCCCCCTCCCTCTCCTCCTCATTATATAGGTGGAACCCCAAGGGTTTGCCCAAAGTCTTCGAATAAGACCCCAACAGAAAAACTGCCTTATGGACGAAACCTAGAGGGACAGGGACTCTTCCCTTTCCCCTTTTCTTGGCCGGCCAAGGAGGTGGAGTCCACCATGGACTCCACCCTCCCACTTGGTTGGCTGGTTAGGGTTTGTGGAGTCCCTCCGGGACTCCTCCTTCCATAGTGATTTATTTCCGGATAATTCTAGAAACCACCTTCCATAAATTCACCGGATCATTTCCAAACTTGGAAAGTGACTTCCTATATATGAATCTTATTCTCCGGACCATTCCGGAACTCCTCATGATGTCCTGGATCCCATCCGAGACTCCGAACAAAACTTCGAACTCCATTCCATATTCCATATCTACTTAAACGACATCAAACCTTAAGTGTGTCACCCTACGGTTCACGAACTATGTAGTCATGGTTGAGACTTCTCTCCGACCAATAACCAATAGCGGGATCTGGAGATCCATAATGGCTCCCACATATTCAACGATGACTTTAGTGATCGAATGAACCATTCACATACGATACCAATTCCCTTTGTCATGCGATATTTTACTTGTCCGAGGTTTGATCATCGGTATCTCTATACCTCGTTCAACCTCGTCTCATGACAACTACTCTTTACTCGTACCGTGGTATGTGGTCTCTTATGAACCATTCATATGCTTGCAAGCTATTAGACGACATTCCACCGAGAGGGCCCGCAGTATATCTATCCGTCATCGGGATGGACAAATCCCACTGTTGATCCATATGCCTCAACTTATACTTTCCGGATACTTAATCCCACCTTTATAACCACCCATTTACGCAGGGGCGTTTGATGTAATCAAAGTACCTTTCCGGTATAAGTGATTTACATGATCTCATGGTCATAAGGACTAGGTAACTATGTATCGAAAGCTTATAGCAAATAACTTAATGACGTGATCTTATGCTACGCTTAATTGGGTGTGTCTATTATATCATTCACATAATGACATAACCTTGTTATTAATAACATCCAATGTTCATGATCATGAAACGATGATCATCTATTAATCAACAAGCTAGTTATACAAGAGGCTTACTAGGGACTCCTTGTTGTTCACATAACACACATGTATCAATGTTTCGGTTAATACAATTATAGCATGGTATGTAAACATTATCATAAACTCAAAGATATTATAATAACCATTTTATTATTGCCTCTTGGGCATATCTCCAACACAATCTCTCTCACCAATAAATTTAGGATATCTCGTTACGAAAGATAAGACTAAAAAACAACTCATTGTAGATCATATTTTATTATTATATCTAACTTACGTGGCAGGACTAAGATAAGATAGTCTTATCAACCATTGCACATGCCCTAAGAAGGTTTTGATCCGTTATATTTCTACCGGATGAACTCTACCCCTAGCAATGATTCGAAGTAAACCGGGGTCAAAAAGTCAGTGGTGGCAAACATATAGCGGGGTATCGGTAAATTGGTTCAATCTGCCCGAACTAACCATCCAGAATGTTTATAGCCACGATCGTACGGTCAAAAAAGCGTGCGCGGGAGTGCCCTTTAGACGCTGGGTAAACAACAGGCTTAACCTTTAGAATAATAGGGTCAGCGGTCTAAATATAAGTTGGGAAAATAGGTCAAATATGTGCAAGAGCAAGTATAATAAGATACAGTCAGCTGGCTATAAGAGATAAAATATTATAAATTTGTTTAGTTGGAAGAGAGAGTTTAAGAGAGAGAAGAGAAGTGGACTCTTATCTAATACTTCCTCCGTCTCAGTTTATTAATCTTCCCTGTATCCCTAGGTCGCTAATTTAACCTATATAATTTAAATTATATAATGCAACAATTATATCATTAAAAAATAGAACATCTAAACTTTCTAATGATATAATTTTTATAATATATAACTAATGCTAACTTGATCAAATTTGCAACCTAGAGGTACGTGCACGCCTTATGAATTATGAGAGAGGGAGTAGACAACTCTAACTCATGCTCCTACGCACTATGTGAGACTAAAAAGTGGGTCATGTATTGTAAAAGTAATATACTTTTATAGCTTACTATTGTACATGCTAGCTATAAGTTAACTATAGATGATGTGACAGATTATTATAGCCGGCTGCCGACTACACTATTATTTTTGCTCTAAAAAGTTACCATAAAGAAAATCTGGGAACAAAAATCAACAAATAAATGACCACAATTGTGAAATCGTCACCTCCAAGATGGGTAGTAAGAGGAGCCTGAGCGGACTGATGTAAACCTGGTCATCCTGTATCATGTAAACCCATCAACAAATTCAAATTTAGGATCTGAAATCACCATGTTCTGCAGCGAACCACATGAAGCAGAAAATGTATTGATTAGCTTGATTCTGTACTGTGAAAAGGAAAAAAGTAAATTTATGCTGAATGCAGAAAACAAAACTACAAATTGACTTGATTCTATACTGAATACAGGATCTGGAATGGCACATAACTTATGAGGACATTTCCAGCGGCGCGACGCAAACGGACGCTGAGCGACCGTTTTCGTCCGCCGTGACCGGAAATGCGTCTGGCACCACCTCCAGCGGGGCGACGCAAAGTGACCGGACCGTCCGCGGAGACGCAAACCTGGTCCAAATATGCGCCTCGGATGCGTCTCTGCGGACGTCCGGAAACGTCCGCTCGCGTCTGGCGGACGTTTCGTCGGGCCCGCCTGGCAGCGACCCTGCGTCGATGCGTCTTCTCAAACGCGCCAGCGACTGCGCCGCTGCGTCGCTTCGGCACTCTGCGCCACGTTAATGGCGATGCCTCGGCTGCCGAGCGGCCGCCCACCCCGCCAACCACGTTAATGGCGACGCCACGCGTCCCGCGGCCACCGCATGCCTCCGGCCTATATAAAGAGGGCCCGCGTTCTTCTTCCTCATCCACTCCTCCAAAGAAACCCTAGCCGCCACAAAGCTCGACAGTAGCGCCGCCTAGGTGTTCCTGCAACACATCCATGCCCGCGAGGTAGTCCATGGCCGGTCCTGGTGGCCGGCGAGGCGATCGAGGCCGCGGCCTTGGGCGCCCTCGTGGCCGGGGCAGGGGCCGCCGTGGTGGAGCAGCTACGGCCCCACGCTCGCCGGCCGCCGCGCCCTCCTCGTCCTCGCAGGAGGAGCGCTGCTTCGAGTTCCTCCTCCGCATCGACGACGACCCACTCGGCATCAAGCGGCTCCCGGACAAGTTTGCCGAGTACGTCGACGGCGTCGAGCCGGTGCAGTTGCAGCTACGGGACGCCAGCTGCAACTTCTGCCGCTGGATCGTGGAGGTCCTGTTCGACGGGCAGGGCAAGATGTACCTGCACATGGGGTGGGACAAGTTCGCCCGTGACCTCGCGCTCGAGCCCGGCTGCTAGCTCACCTTCCTCTACGAGGGGACGACGAGATGATCGTCAAGGTGTTCGACGACACAGCCTGCCGCAGGCACTACCACACCGGCGAATCCGGCTCGGACACCGATAGTTAGAACTTAGAGTGTTCTTTCTTTGCAGCGAATCTGGCTACGGGCCAGACGAAGCCAGTAGTCGAGGTTTCTGGATGTTCGCCTCATCGGTAGAACCAACAAGGGCACCATCTCCTCCCGCTGGATTTTCCAGTTTAGGTGATTGGGTGTGCCCTCGAATGTTCTTTCTTGGCAGCGAACATATGGAAATCAACACAACTGGCTTCTTTTTTAAAATAATTTAGATTTGTGTCGACCATGGTTCAAACTATGTGTTAGTTTGTGTAAACCATGTTCCAAACTATGTGTTAGTTTGTGTAAAATCATGTTTCAAAATGTAATATTTGAAACTATGTTTAAATGGAGAAGAGGAAAAAAAAGAAAAAAAATACGTCGCCCCGCTGGAGCAGAACCCAGACGCAAACGGACGCGCGGACAAAAACGGTCATTTTAGCGTCCGCAGCGCGACGCAAACGGACGCTCGCAGACATTAAAATGCGTCGCGCCGCTGGAGATGCCCTGAGGTCGATGCAAACAGGGATAGGACACGAACAAGGACGATAGCGCAGCGGCAGAAACGGCATATGGCATGGCAGTCGTGGGTATGGCACCTGCATGCTGGACACTCCAGAAGATTGCAGAGAAGATGAACTGGGGCACATGGTATGACTGGTCTTTTTTAGATGATTTCATTGTTTCCGTGATTTCTTGTTGGTTTTGGCCAGTCAACTATCAATGTGGACTTATGGCTTTCGTCCGTTTTTCTGCTAATTAACTGAGCACCTTCATAATTAATGGATAAGGCATTTTTTTGCCTTCCTTTCAAAAATAAATAAATTAATTTGGTTAACATTTGCATCAGAAGACCAAAATTTCAGTGTAATATATGCTATCTGTATGCTATGTAGCTGAACTGCCGTTTCTGATTAGGCTGTTTCGCCGCACAATCATGTTTAACATGTGTGTATAGGAAGGCCACTTGAATCCGAGATGATTCAGCCTTTTGATTGTTTTTTTTCTAAGGTTTTCCAATATTGTTGTGGAGTGTCCATTAGCTTATAGGAGTTGTTATTGTGTCGCTTTTAAAATTGATTATGTGAAGAAAGGGTTCTCTTGGCCTAACAAACCATGTTAATGCAAGTATCCTCTTTTGCATCAGATCCTACTCAGCGATAGATACTTGCACATACGTTTGTTGGTTAATGCCCAAATCATATGGCAGCATATTTTGTGGAGTATTTTATATGGAAAAGGGATGCATTTTAGTTTTTATTGTTATTGTACTATTTTTCTTACGCTCCACTCTGCATTTTTTTGTTTTTGAGCTCACTCTGACATTTATCCAATACAAGCATCAACCAAGCTAGTGGGAATTCTAATAGGTTTCACAGGTGTAACATTCTTGATGTTTACAGTTCCTTTGGCGAAACAATTGTTCAGGGCAGGGACTTGCCATCATGTCATGTGTTATCTTGTTGTGCGTACACGTGTTGTCATTCTTCTTATAGTCTAGCATTGTTATGCCGAATACCACTTGAGATTCCATTTGTTCTTTATTGCTAGTATGTAGATAAAAAAATGAGCCAACACCTTCAACTTAACTCAATACTCATAAGAAATGTTCAGCTAATCAAATGGTTACCCTCTCAAATGGTATGTATATTGGCGGTTTCCATTTGCCGAATAACTGTCATGTGCTTGGCCTTTCTGACTGTTAGGTAATCCTCAGTACTAGCTCCATGATGTTCACTAAGATAGTTGACCAATGCAAATCTATCCGACGAGGCTGAAAAGCTGCCCCATCTCCACTTGGATTTTCAATTTCCCCTGGAATTAGAAAAGTAGAGCTAGCTCACGGAAAGAAGGACTTAGTTCTGACCTTATTGGGAAGTTGACCTGGGTCAGGGGGGTGGTGCTCAATCACATTCCATAGAATGGCATTATGGCAACCTTTTCTTTTCACCAACCAACCTTGCAGATATGCCTTCGTACAGGATTTGAACTTCCATCCACATTTGCTAGCTACCACTTGAATACTGTCTACAAACTTGGGAATTTGTTATACTGTTTGTACTGGAAAACCTTTCTACTCTCGAGAAGACACTACCTTTCGATGTATTTGTACATGGCCTGGCTTGCAGGCTCATGTAATTCCTATCTTACCAAATTAGACATCGAAATTCCACAAGATTTAAAGTAGATGAGACACGTACATATCCGGATATCCTGCATCCAGAAAGATCTCCAGCCTAGGTGCTATGTTGCCCTCAGAATCAGTGATCAATCTCATCTCATCCAATCCATCGAATCTGTTCACGGCCCCTCAATCACCTGAGTACACTACATATATCCACATAACGACACGATAACAGCTTGACATTAGTGTGCCAAATTTCTTTTTGGTCAAATCTCGGCGTGTTGTTGGTCCACAAAGTGAGATCAGATATAAGGATAGGAAAGGCATAGTGGCTAGGGTAATGCGAGTGAAGGACCTGAATCGTTAACATCAAGACCGAGGTACTGTATACTTTTTTCATTTGTGTGCGGACCATCTAGCAGGTTATAAACATGATCTGTCGAGTGAATGCAGTACTGCTATTAACGATTGGTCGTTGCATTGTCCTTGTTACATGACCTGTCAGCGAACATGGTGACGTGGTGATCTTGCTCCGAGTGTCCATGGATATGGACATCTCCGGTGAGGCATGACAAAAGCTCGCCTGCTTTATCATAATCTATGCTGACTGCTAATACTTTCAGCCTGTAGAACTGACCTCACACATACATGTGAGTTCGAAGTCTTTGCACGAGACAGACCTAACATACGCTGCTGTTTTAATATGTGTAGGGAACACCGTGCAATTGATGGATCGAAGTGTAAGATGACGACCGTTGTACTGAACAACACTACCGGACGAAGTTGCGGTTCAGACCGATCTATAGCCCGTTTGGTAGGCTGTGAGCCCTGGGCTCGCATCGGCCTAGCAAAAACCGGCCTATTTAGTTGATTGTAAGAGGTCTGCGTTGTTAGAATATACGTATAGGTATAGGACTCTGTACTTGTACCTCATATATAATAAAACGATCCCTACCCGACGAGGCACGTCGGGTCAGCGCAATCTCTCTCTTTCCCAAGTTACGTTTACATGGTATCAGAGCAACGCTCTTGACCTAGGTCGGCCGATCCGCCGCCCTCTCGCTTCCGCCTCCGAAGGCTTCTGCCGCCGCGTACTCCTCCACGTCGATGGCGTCGAACGCCATGGCGACGCTCCCCGCATCGGGTGACCCTGCGTCGCCCGCGGTTGACCCTGCGGCTGCGCCCGCGATCACCCCGATCGCATCGACGGGCGAGTCCTCGACACGCGGTGACGTTCCGCCACCGATCCCTGCGTCGCCCGCCTTGGTGCCGCCATCAACACCCGACTCCGTGCTGCCTGCTGCGGTGCCGCCCGGCTCCGCCCCGCCAGGCTTCTCTCCGCACCTGGCCGCGCTCAACTCCGCCCTCGCAGCTCCGACGGACTCCACCATGGTGACCGCCATGACCGGCTCTGGCTACGGTTCGGCCACAGGGGGTTTTCCACCACCGCCATATGGCTACCCTAGTTACGGTGGCTACGGCGGATATGGTGGCTACGGTGCTGCTGCAGGCGGCTTCCCGCCATCGTATGGGTACCCCAACTATCAGGGTTACCCGGGCTATCCCATGCTTGGGTTGCCAGGGCTCGGTGCTCCGCCGCTGGACGTCAATGGCTCGTCATCAACACCGCCACCATCGTCTGGATCGGTACAGCTGTCCACGCCGACACCCTCGACTCAGCCAGGTCTCTTCCCGAGCCAGGGAGTTCCACCGGTAGTGAACATTACCTCGGCGATTACTATACGCCTGACGAGTGACAACTACTTGTTCTGGCGTGCGCAAGTTGGACCTCTACTCCGCAGTCATCTTCTGATGGGATATGTAGATGGTACCATTGTGTGTCTTGACCCTCATGTTGTTGTGCCTTATGCCGGGGGTGTCCATCATGTACCAAACCCGGCCCACCAACATTGGATACAACAGGATCAAGCTATTCTGTCAGGGTTTGTCTCCTCCATGACTGAAGGTGTTCTTGGGATGATTATGTTCTCCGGCACCTCTCGTGAAGCTTGGGAGACTTTGAGTGGAGCTTTTGCCTCTACCTCCATCGCCGCATCCTCTCGCTATTCGACGATAGATGGCTGAGCTTAAGAAGGGAACCAAGACTGTCAACACATACTTTCACCAGATGAAGGCGCTCTCGGATTCTCTCACTAGCATTGGCGAGCCTCTGCGTGATGCAGAGTTTGTCTCATATATTCTTGCTAGACTTGACGAGCAATATGATGCTTTGTACCAAGTGGTGACTAATCGCACTGTGCCCACACCAATCCGTGATTTGTTCTCACAACTTCAGGCAACGGAACAGCGGAAACTGGCCCAGCGTCGCTGAGGCAACTCGACGCACTACCCTGCTGCTCATGCCGCCGCTTTCCCTCCAGTCTCCTATGGCGCGAGGCGCGGTGGACCCCGGCCTCCTTCACCAGCACCAACACCACCCTTCACACCGTCTGCCAAGCAGGCGCCTCCGGCCACCTCTTCCAAGACTGGTCGTGGTCCTGTTGTTTGCCAGCTTTGTGGCATCCCGCGGCATGTGGCGTCCATGTGCTATAAAAGGTTCAACCGTGAGTTCCTTGGCCTTGGCAATGATGGGAGAAACACAGAGAAACAGTTAGCCATGGCGATGACCGCATCTCATGGTCCTCAAGGCACCACCTCGACGACTGTTGATCCAGCTTGGTATGCGGACTCTGGCGCTACGCATCACATCACCCATGAGCTCGACAAGCTCACTACACGTGAGCCCTATCACGGCACCGACCAGGTTCACACAGCTAATGGTTCAGGTATGCACATTCATAATATTGGTCAAGCTACTCTTGCTACTCCGTCTTCTAGGTCTCTAGCTCTTAAAAATTTCCTCCATGTTCCTAAAGCCACTCGTAATTTGTTGTCTATGAGTAAACTTTCACATGACAATAATGTCTTTATTGAACTCCATCCTCATGATCTTTTTGTTAAGGACCTGGACACGAGAGCACCCATCCTTAGGGGACGTTGCAGCGGAGGTCTCTATGAGATTAAAGCACCTGTCATCAAGCAAGCCCTTTCCAGTGTCAAGGTGTCTCGTGATATGTGGCATCGTCGTCTAGGACATCCAGCATTACAAGTCGTTCAGCATGTTCTTCGTAGTCATGAGTTACCATATACACATGAGTCCAATAAAATTGAGTCATTTTGTGATGCTTGTCAACAAGGAAAGAGTCATCAGTTACCCTTTTCCTTGTCTACTCGTGTAACAAAATTCCCATTAGAGATCATTTATTCTGATGTGTGGGGCCCTGCCCAAACTTCTGTCAGTGGACATCGTTTTTTATGTCAGTTTTGTTGATGCTTATAGTCGTTTTACTTGGATCTACTTGCTCAAACATAAATCTAATGTCTATGATGTGTTTATTCAGTTTCAGAAACATGTTGAACGCCTCCTAAATCGTAAGATTATTCATGTCCAAACTGATTGGGGTGGAGAATATGAAAAACTTCATCCCTTCTTCCACAACTTGGGAGTTTCACATCGTGTATCCTGTCCTCACACACATCAACAGAATGGTACTGTCGAACGTAAGCACCGACATATTGTTGAAACTGGTCTTACTTTGCTTGCTCATGCATCTGTTCCTCTATGCTATTCGAATGATGCCTTTGCTACAGCTTGTTTAGACTCCTCTTCAGTGGCTTCTTAATGAAACACCCGATTACACCTTTTTTTAAGGTTTTTGGGTGCGCTTGCTGGCCACACCTTCGACCCTATAATAATCATAAACTTGATTTCCGCTCGAAGAAGTGTGTGTTTCTGGGCTATAGCTCTCTTCACAAGGGATACAAATGTCTACACGTTCCGTCTAATCGAGTTTATATCTCTAGGGATGTTGTCTTTGATGAACATGTGTTTCCCTTTGTTAATATGCCAAATTCTCATAATCTACCACCTGTCTCGGAGTCATCCTTATTTCTAGCTGACCAATTTATGGATGTTGCAAATTCCTTGCATTTGCTTGCTAACCATGGTGCAGGTATCGGTCGCGGCAGTCGTCTAGAAGTGTACGTCGATCCGGTGCCGGCTGTGCATGGCTCCGCCTCGGGCTGGGCAGCCATGCAGCGAGCCGCTCTGGCGGCCTCCTGCTCCTTCGGCCTCGGGCTCCCTCCGGCTCGAGCCACTCACCGAGCCACCAGCTAACTCCGCCTCGGGATTTGGCCCCGACTGCCTGGACGTCACGCGCCTGGACGCCACGCCGGGCTCGCCTCGCACGCCTGCGCCACCTGCATGCAGCGAGGGACCCTCGCTGTCCCCTGCCGCCGCTGCTCCGACAGTCGGCGCACCGGCGCTGCTGTCCTCTGCTGCACCAACCGGGAGCAGGCCTGCGCCCCCTGCTCCGACAGCCTCACCACCCGCCTCGTCTGCTCCGACACCATCGCCACCTTCGACGTCAGCACCTCTGCCGCCACCACCGGCTCCTCCAACTGTTCCTATCACTCGTTTGCGTCGCGGTATTTCGCAACCTAAACAACGAACTGATGGTACAGTGGCCTGGTCTTGTGTGCTCGCTGCTCATGCTGCTCTTAAGCACACACATGAACCTCGTGATTACAAGGAAGCTCTGCGTATTCCTCATTGGCGTGAAGATATGGAAGTTGATTTTCTGCGTTAAAGGCTAATGGTACATGGAATCTTGTACCTCCTGTTGCTGGTGTTAACTTGATTGATTCACGGTGGGTGTTCAAGGTGAAACTTCATGCGGATGGTTCTGTTGAGAGATACAAGGCACGACTTGTTGCTAAAGGCTTCAAATAGCGTTATGGTCTGGATTATGATGAGACTTTCAGCCCTGTGGTCAAGCCCGGCCTGCTACTATTCGCCTATTGCTCTCTATGGCTCTCTCTCGGCATTGGCACATTCGACAACTTGATATTCAGAATGCTTTTCTGAATGGCTTATTGGATGAGGAGGTATATGATACGTCTCCGACGTATCGATAATTTCTTATGTTCCATGCTACATTATTGATGATATCTACATGTTTTATACACATTATATGTCGTATTTATGCATTTTCCGGCACTAACCTATTAACAAGATGCCGAAGAGCCAGTTTGTTGTTTTCTGCTGTTTTTGGTTTCAGTAAATCCTAGTAAAGAAATATTCTCGGAATTGGACGAAATCAACGCCCGTGGTCCTATTTTGCCACGAAGCTTCCGTAAGACCGAGGGGGAAAGGAAGTGGGGCCACGAGGCGCCGCCACAACAGGGCGGCGCGGCCTAGGTCTTGGCCGCGCGGCCCTGGCGTGTGGGGCCCTCGTGTGGCCCCCCGCGTTGCCCTTCCGCCTACATAAAGCCTCCGTCGCGAAACCCCCGCATCGAGAGCCACGATACGGAAAACCCATCGAGACGCCGCCGCCGCCAATCCCATCTCGGGGATTCTCGGAGATCACCTCCGGCACCCCGCCGGAGAGGGGATTCATCTCCCGGAGGACTCTTCACCACCATGGTCGCCTCCGGAGTGATGAGTGAGTAGTTCACCCCTGGACTATGGGTCCATAGCAGTAGCTAGATGGTTGTCTTCTCCTCATTGTGCTTTATTGTCGGATCTTGTGAGCTGCCTAACATGATCAAGATCATCTATCTGTAATACTATATGTTGTGTTTGTCGGGATCCGATGGATAGAGAATACTATGTTATGTTAATTATCAATCTATTACCTATGTGTTGTTTATGATCTTGCATGCTCTCCGTTATTAGTAGAGGCTCTGGCCAAGTTTTTGCTCTTAACTCCAAGAGGGAGTATTTATGCTCGATAGTGGGTTCATGCCTCCATTAAATCCGGGACAGTGACAGAAAGTTCTAAGGTTGTGGATGTGCTGTTGCCACTAGGGATAAAACATTGATGCTATGTCTAAGGATGTAGTTATTGATTACATTACGCACCATACTTAATGCAATTGTCTCGTTGTTTTGCAACTTAATACTGGAAGGGGTTCGGATGATAACCTGAAGGTGGAATTTTTAGGCATAGATGCATGCTGGATAGCGGTCTATGTACTTTGTCGTAATACCCAATTAAATCTCACTATATTTATCATGTCATGTATGTGCATTGTTATGCCCTCTCTATTTTTCAATTGCCCGACTGTAATTTGTTCACCCAACATGCTTTCATCTTATGGGAGAGACACCTCTAGTGAACTGTGGACCCCGGTCCTATTCTTTACATCGCATACAATCTACTGCAATAATTGTTCTTTATCGTTTTCTCGCAAACAATCATCTTCCACACAATACGGTTAATCCTTTGTTACAGCAAGCCGGTGAGATTGACAACCTCACTGTTTCATTGGGGCAAAGTACTTTGGTTGTGTTGTGCAGGTTCCACGTTGGCGCCGGAATCCCTGGTGTTGCGCCGCATTACATTCCGCCACCATCAACCTTCAACGTGCTTCTTGGCTCCTCCTGGTTCGATAAACCTTGGTTTCTTTCTGAGGGAAAACTTGCTACTGTCTGCATCACACCTTCCTCTTGGGGTTCCCAACGGACGTGTGTCAAATGCACGCATCAGTATACATGAGACAACCTCCTGGTTTTGTTGATTCTGATAAGCCTGGTCATTACTGCAAGCTTGTTAGATCTTTATATGGACTGAAGCAGGCTCCTCGTGCTTGGCATGCTCGTCTCAGTTCTGTGTTGGGCTCTCTGGGGTTCTCTCCTTCAGTGGCTGATACATCTCTGTTTGTTCTGCGCCGCAAGGAGGTTACTATCTATCTCTTGGTCTATGTTGATGACATTATTGTTCTCAGTTCTCTGTCGGCTGCTATTCCTCGCCTGATCAGTCAACTCCAGTCTGAGTTCTCCATCAAGGATCTCGGTGCTCTGCACTACTTTCTTGGGATTGAGGTATCTTCGCGTACTTCTGGTAGTCTGGTTCTTCGACAGCGCAAGTATGCTCTTGATCTTCTTGCACGAGCTGGTATGTTGAAGTGTACACCTGTGACTACTCCTATGGCGTCCTCTGAGCGTTTATGCAGCACTGATGGTGATCCACTCTCTTCTGAGGAGGCTACTCAGTACCGTAGTATTGTTGGCGGTCTACAGTATCTTACAGTCACACGCCCTAATCTGTCATTTGTGGTGAACAAGGTGTGTCTGTATCTTCATGAGCCTCGTACACCTCATTGGTCTGTTGTCAAGCGTGTTCTATGCTATGTGCGGTATACTGTGGACACTGGTTTGCATCTCCGATCCTCCTCCTCTACTCTACTTTCAGCCTTTTCTGATGCTGACTGGGCTAGAAATATTGATGATCGGCGATCCACCGGGGGATATGCTACCTTTTATGGAGGAAATCTCATTGCCTGGAGTGCTTGATGCGTGTAATTGACACGTCCATTGGGAACCCCAAGAGGAAGGTGTGATGCGCACAGCGGCAAGTTTCCCTCAGTTAGAAACCAAGGTTTAATCGAACCAGTAGGAGTCAAGAAGCACGTTGAAGGTTGATGGCGGCGGGATGTAGTGCGGCGCAACACCAGAGATTCCGGCGCCAACGTGGAACCTGCACAACACAACCAAAGTACTTTGCCCCAACGAAACAGTGAGGTTGTCAATCTCACCGGCTTGCTGTAACAAAGGATTAACCGTATTGTGTGGAAGATGATTGTTTACAAGAAAACAGTAAAACAAGTATTGCAGCAGATTTGTATTTCAGTATAAAAGAATGGACCGGGGTCTACAGTTCACTAGAGGTGTCTCTCCCATAAGATAAAAGCATGTTGGGTGAACAAATTACAGTCGGGCAATTGACAAATAGAGAGGGCATAACAATGCACATACATGTCATGATAAATATAGTGAGATTTAATTGGGCATTACGATAAAGTACATAGACCGCCATCCAACTTGCATCTATGCCTAAAAAGTCCACCTTCAGGTTATCATCCGAACCTCCTCCAGTATTAAGTTGTAAAACAACAGACAATTGCATTAAGTATGGTGCGTAATGTAATCAACAACTACATCCTTAGACATAGCATCAATGTTTTATCCCTAGTGGCAACAGCAATCCACAACCTTAGAACTTTTCATCATCGTCCCGCATATCAATGGAGGCATGAACCCACTATCGAGCATAAATACTCCCTCTTGGAGTTAAGAGCAAAAACTTGGCCGAGCCTCTACTAATAACGGAGAGCATGCAAGATCATAAACAACACATAGGTAATAACTTGATAATTAACATAACATAGTATTCTCTATCCATCGGATCCCGACAAACACAACATATAGAATTACAGATAGATGATCTTGATCATGTTAGGCAGCTCACAAGATCCAACAATGAAGCACAATGAGGAGAAGACAACCATCTAGCTACTGCTATGGACCCATAGTCCAGAGGTGAACTACTCACTCATCACTCCGGAGGCGACCATGGCGGTGAAGAGTCCTCCGGAGATGAATCCCCTCCCGGCAGGGTGCCGGAGGAGATCTCCAGAATCCCCCGAGATGGGATTGGCGGCGGCGTCTCCGGAAGGTTTTCCGTATCGTGGCTCTCGTATCGGGGGTTTCGCGACGGAGGCTTTAAGTAGGCGGAAGGGCAACGTGGGGGGCCACACGAGGGCCCCACGCCATAGGTCGGCGCGGCCGGGGCCCGGGCCGCGCCGCCCTATGGTGGCGGCGCCTCGTGGCCCCACTTCGACTCCTCTTCGGTCTTCCGGAAGCTTCGTGGCAAAATAGGACCCCGGGCGTTGATTTCGTCCAATTCCGAGAATATTTCGTTACTAGGATTTTTGAAACCAAAAACAGCGAGAAAATAGCAACTCGGCTCTTCGGCATCTTGTTAATAGGTTAGTTCCGTAAAATGCACGAATATGACATAAAGTGTGCATAAAACATGTAGATATCATCAATAATGTGGCATGGAACATAAGAAATTATCGATACGTCGGAGACGTATCAGCATCCCCAAGCTTAGTTCTCGCTCGTCCCGAGCGGGTAAAACGATAACAAAGATAATTTCTGAAGTGACATGCCATCATAACCTTGATCATACTATTTGTAAACATATGTAATGAATGCAGCGATCAAAACAATGGTAATGACATGAGTAAACAAGTGAATCATAAAGCAAAGACTTTTCATGAATAGTACTTCAAGACAAGCATTAATAAGTCTTGCATAAGAGTTAACTCATAAAGCAATAAATCAAAGTAAAGATATTGAAGCAACACAAAGGAAGATTAAGTTTCAGCGAGTTGCTTTCAACTTGTAACATGTATATCTCATGGATAATTGTCAACATAGAGTAATATAATAAGTGCAATATGCAAGTATGTAGGAATCAATGCATAGTTCACACAAGTGTTTGCTTCTTGAGGTGGAGAGAGATAGGTGAACTGACTCAACATAAAAGTTAAAAGAATGGTCCTTCAAAGAGGAAAGCATCGATTGCTATATTTGTGCTAGAGCTTTTATTTTGAAAACATGAAACAATTTTGTCAACGGTAGTAATAAAGCATATGAGTTATGAAAATTATATCTTACAAGTTGCAAGTCTCATGCATAGTATACTAATAGTGCCCGCACCTTGTCCTAATTAGCTTGGACTACCGGATCATCGCAATACACATGTTTTAACCCGCCTGTACAAAGGTCTAAGGAGAAAGCTCGCATTTTGGATTTCTCGCTTTTGATTATTCTCAACTTAGACATCCATACCGGGACAACATGGACAACAGATAATTGACTCCTCTTTAATGCATAAGCATGTGGCAACAATTATTATTCTCATATGAGATTGAGGATATATGTCCAAAACTGAAACTTCCACCATGAATCATGGCTTTAGTTAGCGGCCCAATGTTCTTCTCTAACAATATGCATGCTCCAACCATTAAGGTGGTAGATCTCTCTTACTTCAGACAAGACGGACATGCATAGCAACTCACATGATATTCAACAAAGAATTGATGGCGTCCCCAGAAACATGGTTATCGCACAACAAGCAACTTAATAAGAGATAAAGTGCATAAGTACATATTCAATACCACAATAGTTTTTAAGCTATTTGTCCCATGAGCTATATATTGTAAAGGTGAATGATGGAATTTTAAAGGTAGCACTCAAGCAATTTACTTTGGAATGGCGGAGAAATACCATGTAGTAGGTAGGTATGGTGGACACAAATGGCATAGTGGTTGGCTCAAGGATTTTGGATGCATGAGAAGTATTCCCTCTCGATACAAGGTTTAGGCTAGCAAGGTTATTTGAAACAAACACAAGGATGAACGGTGCAGAAAAACTCACATAAAAGACATATTGTAAAAATTATAAGACTCTACACCGTCTTCCTTGTTGTTCAAAACTCAATACTAGATATTATCTAGACTCTAGAGAAACCAAATATGCAAACCAAATTAGCAAGCTCTAAGTGTTTCTTCATTAATGGGTACAAAGTATATGATGCAAGAGCTTAAACATGAGCACAACAATTGCCAAGTATCAAATTATCCAAGACATTTTAGAATTACTACATGTAGCATTTTCCAATTCCAACCATATAACAATTTAACGAAGAAGAAACTTCGCCATGAATACTATGAGTAAAGCCTAAGGACATACTTGTCCATATGCTACAGCGGAGCGTGTCTCTCTCCCACAAAGTGAATGCTAGGATCCATTTTATTCAAACAAAACAAAACAAAAACAAACCGACGCTCCAAGCAAAGTGCATAAGATGTGACGGAATAAAAATATAGTTTCGGGGAGGAACCTCGATAATGTTGTCGATGAAGAAGGGGATGCCTTGGGCATCCCCAAGCTTAGACGCTTGAGTCTTCTTAGAATATGCAGGGGTGAACCACCGGGGCATCCCCAAGCTTAGAGCTTTCACTCTCCTTGATCATATTGCATCATACTCCTCTCTTGATCCTTGAAAACTTCCTCCACACCAAACTCGAAACAACTCATTAGAGGGTTAGTGCACAATAAAAATTAACATGTTCAGAGGTGACACAATCATTCTTAACACTTCTGGACATTGCATAAAGCTACTGGACATTAATGGATTAAAGAAATTCATCCAACATAGCAAAAGAGGCAATGCGAAATAAAAGGCAGAATCTGTCAAAACAGAACAGTCCGTAAAGATGGATTTTATTAGGGCACCAGACTTGCTCAAATGAAAATGCCCAAATTGAATGAAAGTTGCGTACATATCTGAGGATCACTCACGTAAATTGGCTTAATTTTCTGAGTTACCTATAGAGAATTAGACCCAGATTCGTGACAGCAAAGAAATCTGTTTCGCGCAGTAATCCAAATCTAGTATTTACTTTACTATCAAAGACTTTACTTGGCACAACAAAACTCAAAACTAAGATAAGGAGAGGTTGCTACAGTAGTAAACAACTTCCAAGACTCAAATATATAACAAAAATACTGTAGTAAAAACATGGGTTGTCTCCCATAAGCGCTTTTCTTTAACGCCTTTCAGCTAGGCGCAGAAAGTGTATATCAAGTGTTATCGAGAGATGAAGCATCAACATCATAATTTGTTCTAATAATAGAATCATAAGGTAACTTCATTCTCTTTCTAGGGAAGTGTTCCATACCTTTCTTGAGAGGAAATTGATATTTAATATTACCTTCCTTCATATCAATAGTAGCACCAACGGTTCGAAGAAAAGGTCTTCCCAATATAATGAGGCAAGATGCATTGCATTCAATATCCAAGACAACAAAATCAACGGGGACAAGGTTATTGTCAACCATAATATGAACATCATCAACTTTCCCCAAAGGTTTCTTTTTAGCATTATCAACGAGATTAACATCCAGATAACAGTTTTTCAATGGTGGCAAGTCAAGCATATCATAGACTTTCTTAGGCATAACAGAAATACTTGCACCAAGATCACATAAAGCATTACAATCAAAATCTTTAACCCTCATTTTAATAATGGGCTCCCAACCATCCTCTAGCTTTCTAGGAATAGAAGTTTCAAATTTTAGTTTCTCTTCTCTAGCTTTTATGAGAGCATTTGTAATATGTTTTGTGAAAGCCAAGTTACAGCGCTAGCATTGGGACTTTTAGCAAGTTTTTGTAAGAACTTTATAACTTCAGAGATGTGGCAATCATCAAAATCTAAATCATTACAATCTAAAGCAATGGGATTATCATCCCCAAGGTTGGAAAAAATTTCAGCAGTTTTATCACAGGCAGTTTCAGCAGTTTCAGGTAATTTTGCGCGCTTTGCACTAGGAGTAGAAACATTGCCAACACCAATTATTTTACCATTGATAGTAGGAGGTGCAGCAACATGTGAATCATTAGCATTGCTAGTGGTGGTAATAGTCCAAACTTTAGTTACATTATTCTCTTTAGCTAGTTTTTCATTTTCTTCTCTATCCCACCTAGCACGCAGTTCAGCCATTAATCTTATATTCTCATTAATTCTAACTTGGATGGCATTTGCTGTAGTAACAATTTTATTTTCAATATCCTCGGGTTTAGCAGCCATTTTATTAATTAAGGAAGATTGTGACGCGGACATGTATGAGATTCGGTTTTCAGCATTTGCAAGTTTAGTTTGTAACCCGGAAATCTCCATATTCAGATTTTCAAGTTGATTTCCTATATTCTTCAACAAGGTAGATTGTTCATTCATAGTTTTAGTAAACAATTTATTTTGCTCATATTGTGATTGCATAAAGCTCTTGGTGGATCTTTCAATTTCTAACATCTTTTCCTCATTAGGTGAAACATATCTACCATAAGAGTTACTATTAGCAGGATATGGCCTAGAATTTTGAGCAACCAATGAAGCTAACGGAACATTATTAGGATCAACATTAGTCCTACCATTCACAAGCATAGACATAATAGCATCAATCTTATTATTCAAGGAAGAGGATTCTTCAACAGAATTTACCTTCTTACCTTGTGGAGCTCTTTCCGTGTGCCATTCAGAGTAATTAATCATCATATCATCAAGAAGCTTTGTAGCCGCCCCCAAAGTGATGGACATAAAGGTACCTCCAGTAGCTGAATCCAATAAATTCCGCGAAGAAAAATTTAGTCCTGCATAGAAGGTTTGGATGATCATCCAAGTAGTCAGTCCATGGGTTGGGCAATTTTTAACCAAAGATTTCATTCTTTCCCAAGCTTGAGCAACATGTTCATTATCCAATTGTTTAAAATTCATTATGCTACTCCTCAAAGATATAATTTTAGCAGGGGGATAATATCTACCAATAAAAGCATCCTTGCATTTAGTCCATGAATCAATACTATTCTTAGGCGAGAGATAGCAACCAATCTTTAGCTCTTCCTCTTAATGAGAAAGGAAACAATTTTAATTTTATAATGTCACCATCTACATCCTTATACTTTTGCATTTCACATAGTTCAACAAAGTTATTGAGATGGGCAGCGAGCATCATCGGAACTAACACCGGAAAATTGCTCTCGCATAACAAGATTCCAGTAAAGCAGGTTTAATTTCAAAGAATTCCGCTGTAGTAGCAGGTGGAGCAATAGGTGTGCATAGGAAATCATTATTATTTGTGGTTGTGAAGTCACACAACTTAGTATTTTCAGGGGTGGCCATTTTAGCAGTAGTAAATAAAGCAAACTAGATAAAATAAATGCAAGTAAACTAATTTTTTTGTGTTTTTGATATAGCAAACAAGATAGTAAATAAAGTAAAGCTAGCAACTAATTTTTTTGTGTTTTGATATAATGCAGCAAACAAAATAGTAAATAAAATAAAGCAAGACAAAAACAAAGTAAAGAGATTGGGAAGTGGAGACTCCCCTTGCAGCGTGTCTTGATCTCCCCGGCAACGGCGCCATAAATTTGCTTGATGCGTGTAATTGACACGTCCGTTGGGAACCCCAAGAGGAAGGTGTGATGCGCACAGCGGCAAGTTTCCCTCAGTTAGAAACATCGAACCAGTAGGAGTCAAGAAGCACGTTGAAGGTTGATGGCGGCGGGATGTAGTGCGGCGCAACACCAGAGATTCCGGCGCCAACGTGGAACCTGCACAACACAACCAAAGTACTTTGCCCCAACGAAACGAGTGAGGTTGTCAATCTCACCGGCTTGCTTGTAACAAAGGATTAACCGTATTGTGTGGAAGATGATTGTTTGCAAGAAAACGAGTAAAACAAGTATTGCAGCAGATTTGTATTTCGGTAAAAAAGAATGGACCGGGGTCTACGGTTCACTAGAGGTGTCTCTCCCATAAGATAAAAGCATGTTGGGTGAACAAATTACGAGTCGGGAAATTGACAAATAGAGAGGGCATAACAATGCACATACATGTCATGATAAATATAGTGAGATTTAATTGGGCATTACGACAAAGTACATAGACCGCCATCCAGCTGCATCTATGCCTAAAAGTCCACCTTCGGGTTATCATCCGAACCCCCTCCGATATTAAGTTGTAAAACAACGGACAATTGCATTAAGTATGGTGCGTAATGTAATCAACAACTACATCCTTAGACATAGCATCAATGTTTTATCCCTAGTGGCAACAGCAATCCACAACCTTAGAACTTTACGTCACTCGTCCCGAGATATCAATGGAGGCATGAACCCACTATCGAGCATAAATACTCCCTCTTGGAGTTAAGAGCAAAAACTTGGCCGAGCCTCTACTAATAACGGAGAGCATGCAAGATCATAAACAACACATAGGTAATAACTTGATAATTAACATAACATAGTATTCTCTATCCATCGGATCCCGACAAACACAACATATAGAATTACAGATAGATGATCTTGATCATGTTAGGCAGCTCACAAGATCCAACAATGAAGCACAATGAGGAGAAGACAACCATCTAGCTACTGCTATGGACCCATAGTCCAAGGGTGAACTACTCACTCATCACTCCGGAGGCGACCATGGCGGTGAAGAGTCCTCCGGGAGATGAATCCCCTCTCCGGCAGGGTGCCGGAGGAGATCTCCAGAATCCCCCGAGATGGGATTGGTGGCGGCGGCGTCTCCGTAAGGTTTTCCGTATCGTGGCTCTCGGTCGTGGGGTTTCGCGACGGAGGCTTTAAGTAGGCGGAAGGGCAACGTGGGGGGCCACACGAGGGCCCCACGCCATAGGTTGGCGCGGCCGGGGCCCGGGCCGCGCCGCCCTATGGTGGCGGCGCCTCGTGGCCCCACTTCGACTCCTCTTCGGTCTTCCGGAAGCTTCGTGGCAAAATAGGACCCCGGGCGTTGATTTCGTCCAATTCCGAGAATATTTCGTTACTAGGATTTCTGAAACCAAAAACAACGAGAAAACGGCAAGCTGGCTCTTCGGCATCTTGTTAATAGGTTAGTTCCAGAAAATGCACGAATATGACATAAAGTGTGCATAAAACATGTAGATATCATCAATAATGTGGCATGGAACATAAGAAATTATCGATACGTCGGAGACGTATCAGTGCTCGTAAGCAGTCTACAGTTTCCAGGTCAAGCACTGAGTCTGAGTACAAGGCCCTTGCTAATGCTACCGCTGAGCTTGTTTGGGTACAGTCATTGCTTCGTGAACTTGGTGTTGCTCAAGATCGACCTCTAGTTTTGTGGTGTGACAATATTGGTGCTACATACTTGTCATCCAATCCAGTTTTTCATGCTCGGACGAAGCATATTGAAATGGATTTTTACTTTGTCCGTGAGCGTGTTTCTCGGAAGCAACTTCAGTTTCGGTTCATCTCTTCAAAGGATCAAGTTGCTGACATTTTTACTAAACCTCTCCCGTTACCGTTGTTTGAACATTGTAAACGCAATCTCAATCTTTCACTAGTTGAGATTGAGGGAGGGTGTTAAAATATACGTATGACTTGTATACGTATAGGTATAGGACTCTGTACTTGTACCTCATATATAATAAAACGATCCCTACCCGACGAGGCACGTCGGGTCAGCGCAATCTCTCTCTTTCCCAAGTTACGTTTACATGCGTTGTAGCCAAACCGGTTATCAAAGTACCCCTGGAACAGGCCATGAAGGAATGCCCGAATCGGCAGTTTCCAGCGGACCTGTCCGGTTGTCGTGCCATTTTGCACGTCCTCGTGCAACGGGTGCACGCGTGGAGAAGCGCGGGAGACACATAGTTGTATTGGTCCTCACTCCCCACTTCCAGGCACCGGTTCCCTCTCTCTCCCCATTCACTCCTCTCACTGACAGTCACCGCCTTGTCGCATCAACCACCGCTATAGCCTCCTCGCCTCCTCTGCCTCCTCTGCCGCCTTCCATCTTCGCAAGTTGGGTACAAATTTTTTTTGTGATCCTCTAACATGTCATTTAACTTCTGCTTCTCGTTTTCAGTTTCTGCTTCTCTATGTGCATCAGCGATGGCCCGACAAATATCATCATCAATGGGCTCATCTGATGCCTCTTCATCTTCAGCTCCCTCTGCCTCTTCATCTTCATCATGCCCCGTTGCAGTATCACCGTAGTTAGGCTACATATCATCATCCTCTTCTTCTTCATTGTCTTTCATCGTAACCCCTCTTTCTCCATGCTTGGTCCAACAATTATAGCTGGGCATGAAACCTTTCCAAAGCAGGTGGGAGTGAAGGATTTACCATTTACGGTATTGCTATAAGTTCCGGCAATCAACACATGGACAACACATAAAACCATCCGCCTGTGGGTTTTCCTCAGCCACAGGGAGAAAATCTTTCAAGCCCGAAGTGAACTCGGGTAGGCGTCGGTCGACGTACATCCATTGTCGCCGGTTCATCTACATCATATAATTAAGTTTATCAAAAAACATTACAAAACAACATAACATATATAAATAGTGGAAATTACCACTGTAGAAATGAAAGGGTCAAGTTGCATAACCTTGATCGAGGAGGAAAGAAAGAGGAGAAAGCTTAAGTGTCGCTCCGGCACCTCATATCATTTTTGTTTTGTGTGAAATCAAGCGGCATCATTCTCTCAAACAACATCGAGAACCTCATGTGCATGGCAAAAAAAAGCAAGCAAGCACACAACCCTCACCCCTTCCACCAAGAAAAAATGGAGTGAGGGCTGGTTGGGGGGTGAGCTGAATATATAGGGCAAAGGGGAGCTTTAGCACCGGTTCGTGACACGAACCGGTGCTAATGTTTTCCTTTAACACCAATTTGTGTCACGGACCGGTGCTAAAGGTTTCACGGCTGCCACGTGCCTGGTGACAAACCTTTAGCACCGGTTCGAGTCACGAACCGGTGCTAATGCCGCGGCTGGTCCCCTGGACGTCCAAACCGCACGAACCGGTACTAATGACCCCCTTTAGTCTAGGTTGGTACCAAAACCGGTACTAATGCTCTTTGGAGCAAAAAACCAAATCCCTCTTTTCTACTAATGACGATTTCGTCAGGTGCTTTATGCATGCTTCCACGGGTTGCGTTGTCCATTAATCAAAGAAGGCTTAGTTCTTTCTTAATTATGCGTAGGCGTGACATCAGTGTCTTTATAGGTGGATTTGGAGTTGACAAATATTATGGTGCTTCTTAAGGCCGGGTTAGTTTATGCAGTGCTTAATTTTGTGTTAGCATTGTTAATTTTGGGAACGATGCGTACCCTTTCGGGCTATCGGTTGCGTGTTATATAGGTAGGAAAAAGCCCCCTGCGTGGCCATACTATTGAACGATAGAGAGATATGCGGAATATGTTGGATGTTGTATTGAGTCTCTCGAGCAAGTATATATAGGAGTACAGACTTGGAGGTCAAGAAGGCTATCCTAGAGATAAGGCAGGAGATGATTACAAATCATATACTACCAAATATACATGTACCAAATATATCTCTAACACTCCCCCGCAGTCGTAGCGTTAGTGACGTGAACAATGGAAGCATCACGGACGGTCAGACTCGAGAGAAACCGAACGTAGAAACAAATGGACTGACACTCCCCCGCAGTCGTAGCGGGAGCTTCGTGGACGATGTCGCAGATGCTTGGACTGTAGAGGAAGCCAAGGTGCTCATGCGAGGTCATAGCCCTTTGTGCCGATGTCGAGGTAGCCGAGAGCGTGGGTGCTGCAACCTTGGGCGAGGTAGCCACGCGAGGGGATGCCGTGGTTGATGTCGTAGTCGGGTGCCGGTGTCGAGGTAGCCGGACATGATACCGCATGCACATAGTGTGTATGGAGAGAGACGGAGAGGCGTCGAGGCAGTCATCAAAGAGGGGTGTCAGTGCCGAAGTCGATGCAGCCGGAGCTATCGAGCATAAGGTGCGGCCGTAGTGTTGCCAGAACTAGGTGCACATCGGGGACGAAGGTATACTCCGGTTTTGCCAAAACCGAGTACGCAAAGATGAAGTCGGCGACACGGTCAAGGCAGTCGTAGAAAAGTCAATGTTGAGGAAGACATTGTCGAAGCCGATGAGAACGAGGTGTCGATCCGAGCTTGCTAGGCCCGAGGACGCGTCGGGGACAAAGGTACATACCGGTGTTGCCAATACCGGGCGTGCGTGGGCAGTGACCATCATGGACCATGCACCAGTGTTAGGGGGCCAGCAGAGGAGGTCTCCAAAACGGCGGCGAGTCGTAGAGTGGCGAAGAGGGAGAGATGCTGATGCAGTCCGTGGTTGTCGGAGTAGACGAAGTAGTCGGGGACGAGATGATGACACTGGTGACGAGGTCGTGGTGGACGGAGACTTAGAAGGCGGCGAAACCAGCGGTGGCCTGGTGTGGCCATGTTGGACGCCTAGACTATCGTAGAGGTTGTCGGCGAGGCCTGCAACGGCTAGAAGAGGCCATGCAGGTTACCTGTGGTGATGCGTCGGCGGTACTCGAAGTAGGCGAGGAAGATCCCATCGGCTTGATGTAGACCATGCGCGGACGTTGGCGACCCACGCCAAGGGAGGCGGCGCGGCAGTGGCGAGGGACGTCAATGCATGGGGACAATGAAATAGACTGTGTGCAGCGACATCAAAGCCCGAGGAGCCTAGCTACAGGGCGCGAGTCGGTGCAGCAGCATGAGACCACTAGCGACGTACACGCATCGGAAGGCGCGTCGGAGGCCGGTAGCATGGACGAAGGGCGGCGGCGCTGCGGCCCGAAGGGGCGACACATCGACAACCTCTAGCTCGATCGATCGTAGGCGCGTGCTCGGAGACGTGATTGGCGGAGACGGGCGCGCGATCGGTTGATCAGACCAGTGGCGGCGCTGTACGCGCCATGGTGTGGAAGACGCGCAGATTGTAGGCGATGGCGACGTTGTCGATGATGTCCCAGTCGATGCCGGCGAAGACGATCTGAGGAGGACGGCCGCAGGAGCCTGCAGAGGCAAGCAGCATCCAGCTGAGACGCGCTTCAGCCTGCCGTAGAGGCGCACATGCCCGGTGTAGATCGTCGATGCCGATGTCGGAGTAGAGGTGCGCAGTGACGATGGCGGTGGGCGACTCAATCCAATCTATGATCGGTAAACCAAGAAAGAAAACATCAATCAAGCGACCGGTGGACAAAAAAATAAAACCAATCTAAAGATCAGGAAAAAACATGAGGGAAGCCGATCAACCGATCAACGGACGAACCCTCATACGGGTTGGGCGGCCCCCGGAGTAGATCATGGAAAATCGACCTCGCCAGGGGCGGCGCGGAATCTTGTGCGGCGGCTAAGTCAAGAAGTGTGCCGCTCTGATACCATGTTGAAAGATACAGAGATATGTGGAATATGTTAGATGTTGTATTGAGCCTCTCGGACGAGTATATATAGGAGTACGAACTTTGAGGCCAACTAGGCTATCCTAGAGATAAGGCAGATGATTACAAATCATATACTACCAAATATACATGTATCGAATATATCTCTAACATATACAAAGGAGGTACGTCTACGGTCGGAGTATTACTCCGTACATCGTACATGGCCACTATTACATACTCTAACATCCCCCCTTAATCTAAAGCTCGGGAGAGATTTAGATTACGCTTAAACTCATCTAGACTTTTTACAGGAAGTGCTTTTGTGAACCCATCAACAATATGATCCTTGTTGGAGATGAACTTGATATCAAGGCGGTTGTTTGCAACGTGTTCACAAACAAAATGATAATCTATCTCAATATGCTTTATGCGAGCATGAAAAACTAGATTAGCTGACTTATAGCACCAAATTATCAGAACATAAGCAAGGCTTCACACAATCTCAACACCAAGTTCGGTCAGAAGTGCTTCAACCCAAATTAATTCTATAGTGGCATTGGCCAAGGCATTGTACTCAGCCTCAGTCTTTGGAGCGAGACACAGTGGCCTATTTGCGAGCACTCAAAGAGACCAAATTTTGACCTATAAAAATAGCAAACCCTCCTTTGGAAGGCCTATCCTGTAGGCAACTTGCCCAATTTGCATCGGAAAACGCACTAAGAAGCGTAGATGATGAGTTTCTGAAAGTTATGCCAAGCTGGGATGTATCTCTAACATAGCGAAGAATGCGTTCAACTGTCCAATGAGCAGTAGTAGGAGCATGAAGGTATTGAAAGACCTTATTAACAGAGAAAGACCTGTCTGGGCGAGTAAGAGTGAGACACTGAAGACCACCAACAGTGCTTCTATACTGTGAACTGTCCCCACAGCCGAGTGGAGTACCTTCATGAAGGGAGAATGGCTCGGATGGCTACAGTGGTGTAGGTGCATCCTTGAACTCAAGCATGCCAACTTTGGCAAGAATATCACATGCATATTTTTCTTGTGTGAAGAGCAGACCTCCCGATGTCCTTTTCACTTCAATACCAAGGAAGTAATGAAGATCTCCCAAATCTTTTATGGCAAAATGGGCATTAAGATCCTTGAGAAAAACTGATATTGCATCATCTAAAGAGTTTGTTACAATAGTGTCATCAACATATATCAAGAAAAAAATAGTAACACCAGATTTATCATAGAGAAATAAGGAAGTGTCAGCTTTGGAAGGAAGAAAACCAAAATCTTGGAGTTTTGCATTCAACCGAGTATACCATGCACGAGGAGCCCGTTTTAATCCATAAAGAGCTTTATCAAGCCTGCAAATATGATGACGGGCATCAGGACATTCAAAACCAGTTGGTTGTTTTATATATAATTCCTCTTCCAGAACACCATGAGGAAACACCTTCTTGACATCTAGCTGCCGAATACTCCAACAACGAGATACAAAAAGAGAAAGAACAATTCTGATAGTGGCTATTTTGACAACTGGACTGAAAGTGTCTTCATAGTCAATGTCATACCTCTCAAAGAATCATTTGGCAACTACACGTGCCTTGTACCTATCAATAATACCATCCGCATGTCGGTTGATAGATAAACCCACTTACAATCAATCAATTTTTTGTTTGTACTGGAGGGAACAAGAGTCCAAGTCTTGTTGGCCATAAGAGCATCATATTCATCTTGCATAGCAGCACGCTAGTGTGGATCATCTCCAGTAGAAACAAGCATGCCATAGCGTATAGTTCCATTGGTATATTTTTTCGGATTACGGATACCTTTTTATAAGCTTGTACGAATCCCAGGAGGCGACACAGGTGGTGCAGCAGTAGATGCACCAGAGGGCGCCGCAGACAATCTGGCCGGTGCCGCGGCAGAAGCACGCACATGCGTACTAAGAGGCGGCGACGTGGCAGCGTCGGGTTGGGCCGGGGCTGTACCATCATGTGCTGTCGGAGCAGCACGAGGTGACGCGGCGCGAGAGCTGTAGACCGACGCGGAGGCAGAGGAGGGAACAAAATCCTCCCCATGGGGCCAGCAGAATGTTCTCCAGAATCCACCTCGGAGTCTGTGTTGATGTCTTCTTCCATGTGAACTTCAGATGATGATTGTGGCTTCATGGGAGCTCCATTTTGGGTGAAACTTTCACCGGTAGTTGTATTTTCCGGTGGAGCAACATATAGAGGAACAGTAACATGAACAATAGTAGGCATATTATCATCAATATTACGTGCACCCTCATGAGGAGTATGTGTAGGAAGGAGCAAGATTTTAGTTTGAGAAGAGCACCAGCATTAGGATGTAGAGCTTGGAAGGGAAGAACATTTTCATCAAAGAAAACATCACGAGATATGTAAACACGTCCTGTAGATACATCAAGACACTTAACTCCTTTATGCATGGGACTATAGCCAAGAAAGGCACACCGTTTAGATTTAAAAAAAGCAAGCTTGCATGTGTTATAGGGATGAAGGTTAGGCCAACAAGCACAACCAAACGTGCAAAGAGCATCATAGTTGGGAGTAACATGAAGAAGGCACTACATTGGAGACTCAAGATTAATGATCTTGCTAGGGAGCAAATTAATGAGAAAAGTAGCTGTGAGAAAAGCTTAATCCCAATATTTAAGAGGCATAGAGGCATTAACAAGCAAGGCAAGACCCACTTCAACTATATGACCGTGTTTTCTTTCAGCGGAACCATTTTGTTGATGAGCATGTGGACATGAAACATGATGGGTAATACCAGCTTTTTGAAAGAAAGCATTGAGTTTCTCAAACTCACCCCCAATCAGTTTGCATAGTAACAATTTTCCTATCAAACTTACGCTCAACATACTACTGATAATTAAGAAAACCTTAAGAAACATCAGAATGCTCTTTGAGCAAATAAATCCAACTGAACTTGCTAAAATAATTAATAAAGCTTACATAGTATGCATGTTTCTCAACAGAAAGAGGAGCGGGCCCCATACATAAAATTTTTGTTCCAAAGGAACAGTGGATCTACCTGTGGAGATGGGGTATGGTAACTGGTGGTTCTTAGCTAAGTGACAAGAGTCACATACATAAGGGGTAGTTTTTGGGGTGTAAGCTATTTTATTTCTTCTAAGAACTTGCTGAACCACGAATGAAGATGGATGTCCTAGGCGACACGATGCCACGTGGAGGAAGACGGCTTTATTGTGATGAAGCCATTCTTGGAGGACTCATAGGAGGTGGACATAAAGGGATAAATACCTCCATGGCAAGGGCCCCTAAACAGAATTCGTCGTGTTGCTTGGTCCTTGATCAAAAAGAAGAAAGGATGAAACTCAATAAAGACGTGGTTGTCAAGAGTAAATCGATGAACACGTAACACATTTTTGGATGCACTAGGAACATGTAATATGGCATTGAGATTAAAAGAATTATGAGGGGTGCGCAATATTGAATGACCAATATAACTAATGTGCATAGCTGTGCCTTCAACTGTTCGAAGACGGTCTTGACCATTGTAGGTGTCATGAGTGGTGAGCTTGTTCAGCTCTCCTGTGATGTAGTCGGTGGCGCCGGTATCATATTACGAATTTGTGTCAATGCCATGAGAGGCAAAGTTGGCACTTTTGTTGCCACGATCTCCATTGTCCTTACGGTCATCTCCATAGCGCCACCAATAGTCATGGGGAGGATGCCCATGGTTATTGCATATCTGGCAGGTGGTGTCGACGTAGGGGGTGGGTTGGCGGTCGCGACGCCGACCACCATCATCTTGGTGACGACGATCATCTGCATAGCGGCGGGGACGATCATCCTGATAGTCCTGGCGGCCGTGGTATTCCTGGCGGCCACGGTAGTCGCAGTTTTCCTAGCGTTAGCGATCATCCTGGCAGGGACGGTAGCCTTGTCCTGTCGTGGACGACGGTCCTCCTGGTGTGGGCGCGAGTTGCGGCGAGCCATGTTGGCAGAGGAGGTGAAGCCGGTGTTGTCGGTTTTGTGGAGACAGTCAAACTCCTGAACCTGACCAAGTAGTTCATCAATGGTAATACCTGGGTTGGCGTTGACATCGGTGCGAAGGTTGTTGTAGTGGCTGCCGAGACCATGGAGGACGTAGTAGACGAGCTCGTCATCATCGAGAGGCTTCCCTGCAGCGGCAAGCTCGAAGGCAATGCACTTCATCTTGGCGAAATATTTATCGGCAGAGAGATCATTCTTGCGTGTATCGTTGAGGGCCGAACGGAGCTGCTGGACCCGAGTCTTGGAATGAGCCGAAACATGAGCATTGAGTTCCACCCAGACAGCGGCCGAGTTGTCGAGGTCTAGAACATGGGCAAGCAACATCCGATGAGAGGGCATTGAGGAGCCACCGCAGCACCTGCTGGTCGCAGTAGATCCACGCCTCGTACTCCGGGTTGGCGATGGTGACCTTCTTGTTGTTTATTTCCTCGGTCTCGAGGAATTCCTCGGGGTCCTTGTCGTTGCCTTCAATGAGGTCAAGGACACGGGCACTGCGCAGCGCGGGGATGACCAAAGCCTTCCAAACGAGTGCGTTTTCACGCGTCAGGGGCTATGACGGTGGCAAGCCGAGGGCAGCGGCATGGGCAGTTGCGGATGTCAATGTTGAGGAGGCCATCAAAACGGCGCGGCGTGCGACAGAACGCAGCGACGACATGGGTTTGTGTTTTTGTCTAGGTTTTGAACGAGGCGGCGGCAACAGCTGTTTTTGGCTTGAACAGTTGTGGTCTATAGCAGCGGCGGCTGTAGAGGACTTCGGCGATTGCGGCTAGGGTTTTAGGTTTTGGCTTGGTTTTGGTTTGCGGCGGCGGCAATGGTGAGCTGCGGCAACGGTAATGTCTTGGCTTGGTTGTAGGCGGTGGCGACATATGCAGTGGCACAAGATGGCAGCGACAGGGCTGTGGCGGCAGCGGTGTTTTAGGCTTGGGGTTTTGGCAGCTAGAGGGAAGAGGCCCGCTCTAATACCATTTTGAGTTTGGTGGAACGATGCGTACCCTTTCGGACCATCGGTTGCATGTTATATAGGCAGGAAAAAGCCTCATGCGTGGCCATACAAAGGAGGTACATATACGGTAGGAGTACTACTCCGTACACACCGTACACCGTACACGTACAATATTGCATACTCTAACAGGCATGAGGGACTAAACTTTGTTAGATGTCTCACTCAGTCTAAGAGCATCTCCAGCCGCGTCCCCCAAAGGGATTTGGGGTGCGCCGGACAAAAAAATTGTTCCCAGCCACGCGCCCCACATGTCTTTTTTGTCCGGCGCGGCACAATACGGTGTCCGGCGCCCCGAGCCCGTCCCCGCTACACAGGGGACGCTCTGGGCACGCCGGACACAACGAACTGAGAGGCGAGGAGGCGCGGACCCGACGCATCAGCGGCTCGGACGCTCAGCCGCCGCCCACGTAGCGATGGTGCAGTTGTTGGGAAGGAGAACCATCGCATTGGCAACCGCGTTGACCGACGCGAGAACCGCCGGAATGGAGCGCGAACTCCTCGGAAGAGCAACCGCCGCTCTCTTCGACTACTGCGTCGCCGTTCATCCGCGCTCAATAAGACCCGTACGTAGGCGCTTTCGGATCTTCAACCGGCCGCCATTCATCTAAACTTCTCACGATGATCGACCTCTTTGGGCTTCCATCAGACACCGACAACGAGGGCAAGTCTCCAAGATGGCACCATTGGTGGAACAGAGTCTAGACGCCCAGCAGCGGCGATGATTCCCCGCCGCCACTGGACAGCGCAGAGGAATGGGAGGCCGTGGATGAGGAGGCGGAGGAGGAAGGGTCTGAGGAGGCGACGAATGCGGCGGCCCAGGCGAAGGCGGACGCAAAAGCGAAGGCCAAGGCCAAGGCCAAGGCGCAGCCGGCGAGCACCGTCGACGACGAGGAGGACACAAGTTCCTCCGACGCGTCGACCAACACGGTCTCTTCGGAAGAGGTGACGAGCAGG
Source organism: Lolium rigidum (assembly GCF_022539505.1). Lineage (NCBI taxonomy): Eukaryota > Viridiplantae > Streptophyta > Magnoliopsida > Poales > Poaceae > Lolium > Lolium rigidum. Next base: position 175,814,961 of record NC_061509.1, read on the forward strand.
AAGCGTCACCGTGAGGACGGCGAGGCAGGGCCATCAAAGAAGAAGAAGTAGTTTAAATTATATATATATATAATTTGATTATGTTTTTTCGAAGTTTTTATATGTAATTTGTTTATGTTGCACCGATTTAAATATTAGTACAGATTTTTCTTCTATTTATTAAAATAAAAAATACAGTGTTGTTAAGTTTGGGGGACGCGGCTGGGGAGCGACATCCCCCAAACGCAGCACGAAACACGTTTTCTAAACGCTAGATTTGGTGCCGTTTGGAAGACGGTTTGGGGAACGGACTGGAGATACTCTAAGAGGGTCCAGATCCTGGAGGCTACCTCCACACTTTTATAAGCTTGCACAACGTTCGTGGAATAATTGTTTGTTCAGTACCATGCCCCATAAGTTTTATAGGATGAGTTCTGAATATTCTCTATGTATACAACAGAAGTTCAACAACCTAGCATGTTTATTTTTTGTTGCAAATGCAAAGTAGTTTAATGCTTGGGATTATATCCGTCTCTCGTGTCACAAAGCACTTACATATTTTCGGATTATAGCTATATTACCTTTTAAAAGTTCTTCAGTAAAATGTTGCCACAAATGTCACAGGAATATTAGCTTCCGAATAGCCTTGGATGACCTTTGATTTGATAGAGGCGGATAGCATTCTGCATTCTAACAAGCAGACAGATAAAGAGGGGCACACCTGTGAATCATCATCAATTATACAGATACATTGGTTTGGGTAGAGAATATATTCTCTTCCCCATATATTTCTTCTCCTTTTCTCAAAGGAGAATGATTTGTTTCTTTTAAGGTATTTTACTTCATCTTATATTTTTCTCTCCAAATAGTTTTGTAAATAGAATAATTCATATGTGTACTCATTCCTTAGGCCTCCATTATACATTTAAATGTATGATATACTGCAAGAGTTTCCTTTTTAGAAACAGAGAGTACAGTACAACAAAGAAGGTTTGCTACAGAGCGGAGTTGTATAGATTCAACAAATGAAGTCGTGGTCTCACTAACAACGGGAACATCGTCTTCCAATTATTGTGTAACTCTGCACTTTTAGTAAAGTAATAAAAGCTGCATGCATCAATTGATGCAGAGGTTGGGGCTTAGCATTCAATTCGAAAAAAATTTATGTATGAGGATACTCCCTTAATAACTAAATTTAATCGTCTGTGAGAACACCTACACTCTGCGCTTACACTATCCTTCCCTTAAAAATGTCTAGAATGTTTGCCGATACTAAAAGAATAGAATTTGTCATAAACATGTTATGTATGTCCAACTTACATTTACTTTGCGGGCTATGTTGGACGTCATATACGTACGGATACCTTCTTCTCCTTGCTAGGGTTAAAGGAACCGCTCATCAGAGAGTTTAGGGGTGCTCTTTCCTTGCGAAAAAAGGTGGAAAGAAATAACTTCACCATAGGTCCTTCTTTTGTATTACACTTTTTTCGGGTTAGTTGGCTCTTAATTACATTAGGTTTTGGTACTTAGTACAATATAATATTGATAAAGATTTTGAAATTGAGAGGCACAAAGACAACTGGACACTCAAGGCGTTCACCCATCGACACGTATACCGAGAGCATAAGCGGTGCCCATGAAGCCCACACGACTTCCACAACATCGGTAGGACCGTTGAACGGCTCAGTTACAACGACACGTGCGCTTTACGGTAGGTAAGGGCACAAAGGAGCCGCCATCAGCCCCACTCGAGCGACACATGTTGAGCATTTTATGATGTTTGCGGGACAAAATATATATACTATTAACTCAATTTCGAAACATAAGATTTTTAGAATATAGCTTTCTAGAAAATGCTTATATTTCGTAACGGAGGTAGTACATAGGGCGTCTAAAGGAGTATATTTATTAGGTTGTGACGCTCATTTTAATAAATTGAGTGAAATTGAAAATGCTACTTGATACTCCTGTTAGGGATAGAAATTTTGACCGTTGGATACAGAAATTGCACTCCATAAATATTTTTGCGAGCGGACGACAAGTGAGTAGTTGGATATGGTCATCATATGGAAAATGGACCTACATCTTTGTCCGGCTAAATCAGCTCTACTGCCAGTCTGCCATCCTACATTCGTGCCTTGATACTCTTCTAGACGTTATCGTACAATCATATACACAGCTCGGCTGCACGACGTAACCAACAGTGGCCGCGGGGAGATATTGCCCGGAGCGGCGACACATGCGCACGCTACGAGCGGCGCTCGGGTCACATCACGCCAATATACAAGCAAAGGCGCCATGGCTGATGGAACCCGTGTTCGCGCCGTCGCCGTCGTGGCTATATTCCCTTGCCTAAACGCCGCGGGCATCGATACCGTGCCCACTTTAGCTTGGCCTCGTGCGCCGGCCGATCGTGCACACCACCGCGCTTTCCATGATTCCATCAGATCTCCCCAGTGATCGCCGGTGTATCTATAGTTTCGTTACACGCGTAGATGCGGTCCATGAGTCACTCGCCGAGACGGTGAAGCTCACCCGTCTTTCCCCGATGTCCGCATCGAGAGGACAGTGAAGCATGAACGCTGGCAGCAATGGACGGCGAGCGGTGCCAAGGTGCAAGCAGACACTGCGGGCCGGGGAGGGTTCCCTACACTGACGGCTTGATTACGTCCGAATTGAATTTGGGATCCGGAGAGAGGCAGACATCCGTCTAGGTCGGTCCATGTATACCGTATGTCACCTGTTATAAATACTTCGTCGCAAGTCAGCAAGTGCTGTTCCATGGCGTTAATGTTTTTCGGTAAGAAAGACGATGCAGGAAACCAGTCCTCCCTAATTGGACTGGGATTCTAGGTTTTATAAAACTCAAAATTTGAATAAATATTCAGGAAAAAAATATTAACATCTACAATATACAATCTATAGTATAAAAATCATCATAAAGTATATTTTATATTAAATGTCTTTAGTATTATTGTTGTTAAATTTTTTTCCTATATTTTTTTATCAAACTTGACAAAATCGAGGGAGTATGTAGATAAACCGAGAGACTCCGAACTGTTACGATGTGCATCAATATGAGCTCGATGTCGTTGTTAATTTTCCAAAGAAAATAGAGGCAAAAATAACTGGACGTTCGTTGTTGAATCCTTTTCAAAAAAGTGTTTATTTGTAATCTTAGAATACTAGCAAGTAAAAAGTTAGTATGACATACCACTAATCTATGCACTAAGAAACTAAATACCAGTGAAGCAAAATGGGACATGAATTCTGTGATATGACACTAGTCCCTTGCCATCTATCTCTATCTATTGAATTGCATGCACTAGTTAATGCAACTAAAACTCCAAGACGATGGATAGAGCTAGACAACATATTTCAACACTACCAACTTTTTTTATGTCACCGCTCTAATAAATTAACCTCATGATCCCAGCCAATTTGTACACAAGATAAATACCTGCATAAAATACCAAGCGTTCTCTTATTAACATATATAAAGTTCCGACACATCCAAAAATAAATACCCACAAAATAAATCAAGTGGACAACGTTATTAAATTGAAAATATTCAACATACTAAGCAACCCATGCCGTAGCACAATCAAAAACCAAGTGCTGAATTATGTCATGTTCAATACAAAAGTATCATTTGTATCCACATGCCTTCGGTAATCTTTAGTAAGGGTAAGCGGAACCAACATACATATAAATCTGATAAAAGCTTGTAATGTAAGACCTAGTTTGAGTCTCCATAACCACTTAGACCGGAACCAGAACTACATACCACAAAACGATGAATACGTGGAGTATGTCCAAAAAAACCAATCAAATCCCACCGAAATGTGTATTGTTGATAGCGATCAACACCATCAACTTAAGAAGTATCCCATACCCTAGATCTAAATGTTGGCCCATGATTATTTGACAGAAATCAACTTTAAACCGAATTGAACCAAGAATCAAGACTACAGTGCCATGTTTGTTCGGACGACGATGAAAAATCCTAGGGTGTGACGCGCTTAAAGGAGTATCCCGTAACCACATGACCTCATGGAATTGCACCGCATTACTCGCCATCCTCAACATTTGACGAGCCAAATTTAAGGAAACTCTACCTAACCGGCATAAGGCCCTTTTAAAAGTGGGAGTCCCTTTGTTCGACTTTCACTAAATACAACAGCTTTTGCCCTACATAACTTTTTCCGACTAAAGACACAAATTCCTCTATTTTAAGTCTAACTTTGGATGCCTAGACCACCTTGCTTATTAGAGGGTGCATCAAGTTCCTGGACCGGAGATGCACATACGCTTTCCATGAGATATCTCTCCCCTTTGCGTCTCTGCCCTCCTCAATGATCACCGGTGTATCTACGCGGAGATGCGGTCCATTACTCACTCACTGTGACCGTCACTACGGGAGAGACGTCGTGTGCCGACGGCCAGCCCATGTGCCGACGGCCAAATGTCGGGGCCGTCGGCACAGAAGCGCTCGTCGACCGGCGACGGAGCTGACCGTCGGCACACAGTCACCGTCGGCACACTGCGCGCTACACCGACGGCCACCGTCGGCGCCAAACGTACCGTTGGCACACGAAGCTGGCGCCCGAAGGTCACCGCCGGCACTGTGGCGGCCGTCGGTACATGCGCTGACAGGCGGGCCCAGCCGTTAAACTGTTACGGCGCCGTCTGCACTGTGCCGACGGTAGCCGTCGGTGCAACCTTGGCCGTCGGCACATAGACTGACTGCTGGGCCCTCTAATGCTGTGCCGACGGTGACCCACGGTGCAACAAAGGCCGTCGGCACAGACCAATATGCACATTTTTGTTTTTTCATTTTTTGCATCAAAGAGATAATTATTACCCATATAATTATTAATCCCAATCTTTTTTTGTTTATTTATTTCTCACTGCTATTTTGGCGAACTCCTTTGCGGGAAACCTATATATATGTATAAGGGCGGTACAGATCCCCCGCCGGGACCCCGGTCTAGGTTTTCTCAGAAATCGAGGATCAGAGAGTGATTTGAGATGGTTTGTTTATCCAATGCAACCCCCCAGGTGTGTCCGGCTTCTCGGGCATGGGGTTCTACCCTTAGGCAGATTCTGGATGTATTGGGGGAATAGCTGTGCCGTTTCGCGCGTTTTTTTCCAGATCAAATCGTCACGGTTTTCCGCCGGTTCTGGGAAAAAAAAAAAGGTGAAACTGTGCCGACGGTGCAGCCGGCGTGACGGCGAGCTGGGTGTGCCGACGATGGTGCGGCCGACGGCCACCGTCCAGCCGTCGGCGTACGCCTGTGCCGACGGTGTCCTGCTACGCCGACGGTGCCCGCGCGAACCCCGACGCCATCTGTGCCGACGACGGTACGCCGACGGTCACCGTCGGCAGAGACGGTGCCGACGGTGGACTTACCTTTGCCGACGGTGCGGGGCCGTCGGCCCACGGCGTCTCTCCCGTAGTGCGTGAAACACATTCACCTTTTTCTTGCCGTTCACATCAACAATTCAAGAGGATAGTGCAGCATGAATGCTGGCAATGGGCGGTGCAGTGCCAAGCTGCAGACACTGCGGGCCGGAGAGGCATCCATACAGTGACGGGTTGATTACGTCGAATTGAATTTGGGATGGAAAAGGATCCTGAGAGAGGCAGACATCCGTTTAGGTCGGTCCATGTATATCGTACGTACGTCACCTGGTATAAATACATCGTCGCAAGTGCAAGTAGAGTACGAGGGGGTGTACTGTTCCATGACCATTAATTTTCTCTAGTAAAGAATAGACGAGGTAGGAACTACGTAGATTGGAAAGTGCTAGTGGAACATGGTCCAGACGCACCCGGTTTAACAAAATTGAAATAAATGTTACTTAAAAGTTTCGTAAACATTGAAATAATTATTAGCCCGTATAGATATTATCTTGATACTTGCTCGTGTAATTTTCAAGAAAAAGTATAGAATGTATGTGGCCTACGTGAAAATGACAAAATGTATAAATGACACTGTATAATGATTGGATTTCTACTGCTTAAAGAAATATAACTTTCTATTTTCTCTTATTGTTTAGGCCACATATGGCCGTATTTTTCCTTAAAGTATTGCATGGTAAGTATCAAGGTATATATATGTATTCGTGAATTAATGAAAAAAAATTAAAACTCTCAAATAGCAATTTCTTTTATTAAAAACCACGGGTCCACCTACCCTCCTGTCCACCAAATCTGGATCGCTACGCAGATGTCTTACTACCCAAAAATGGACTCCAAACTGTTGCTGTGTGCATCAATAATTCAGTATGTGCACATGGCGAGGTTCTTGTTTCCTTCTCGAAAGAAACTAGAACCAAAAAATATGTGGACGTTCGTTGTTAAATCCATTTCAGAAATAATAGTTTTCACTACTATCGGGAATTTCTGCGTTCACGATGCATATAACCTATCTGCATCGAAGTGTTTATTGCAATCTCAGAATACTAATTTGGGAGAGATAGTGTATGGCATTTCATAATAATACTAATCCATGCACTAAGAATCTTAATAGAAACACACGAAGCAAATCAGGACATGAATTTCCGCGACATAACACTGGTTTCTTGTCACAAGCGCTAGCTCTATCTATTGAATTGTGTGCACTAGTCACTACAGCCGAAAGTTTGAACCGATGGAAAATCTAATTAAACAATATATTCCAACACTATCAGTTTTCTATATGCGACTACTCTAATAAATTGAACTCAGGACCCTAACCAACGGGTACAACAAATCAATACCCGCATAAAATACCGAGTTTTATCTTATCAACAAATATGAAGTACGAACACAACCAAAAAGAGACTCCCACAAAAATAATCAAGCGAAGAACTTTATTAAATGGTAAATGTACAACACGCTAAACAACTCAGTGCCGTAGCACACTCAAAATCTATGCTCCGTTTATAACGATGAATACATGGAGTATATCTACTACGCCCGTTTCAAAAACAAAATTGCAGATTTATCTAAATTTAGATGTATCTATACATCCTTTTCGCGGCGAAGGGGGTAGAAAAAACCAATCACCTGTAAATCCCACCGAAATGTGTATTGTTGAGAGCGGTCAACATCATTCAACTTAAGGAGGATCCCATTCCCATGATCTAAATGTTGGCCAATGATTGAATATACTCAATAACCTCATAGATCTGAACCAAACCTGCATACAAAACAAAGATGGATACATGGAGTAGAAAGCAACTTTAAATGGAACTGACCCAAGAATCAAGATCGCATATGGTGGCATGTTTGCTCCGATGATGTTGAAAAATCCTAGGGTGCAACATACTTAAAAGGAGTATCCCGTAGCCACATGACCACCCGGAATCGCACCACACGACTTGCCATCTTCGACACTTAACAAGCCAAGTTTGAGGAAATTCTACCTTACCCGCATAAGGACGATTTAAAAGTGAGAGTCTATTTGTCCAACTTTGACTAAATACAACAGTTTTTTTCCATACATAATTTTTTTGGAGTAAAGATAGGCACACCTTTCTGAGCAAATAGCTTAAGAAACTTACTACACATACATATATTTTTCAAGTCTAAATTTGGATGCCTAGACCACCTTGCTCATTAGAGGGTGCATGAAGTTCCCCATTTGGCTAGCTAGTAGTACTTCCTTTTGTGCTGATCAGACTACCAAATTAGAAACCTAGTCTCCTTCCCATCACTTGGGGACATCTAAAAATTGCATCATAAATGGGTAAATTGGTATAGATTACGACTAACCAGCCTCCATAATAAAGTCTTTGTGCAGCATTCATAAGAAAGATTTTATGCCCGCCAACTACTTATGAACTTCTCAAATGACCCTCGATGTTATTTTAAATATCCATTATGGACACGTGTAGTTTCCCTGTTTCCTTTATTGGGAAACTTATTTAGTATTGTAAAACATTGCTATTTGAGAGACTTGATTCTTCCACTGACTTTGATTATGGGCGCAAATCGGAACATTGCGCTCTCTAGCACCATGGCGCTACTCTCACAAAATTTTCCAGGGTTTTGTTAGGTTATGGGTCATGGCAAACTTTCTCACGCGGCAGAGAAAAAAATTTGCCATTCATCTTACACTTTTAGGTCCGACGGCTTTCGATCTGTTCGGGACGTTGGACTAAATTTCTCCATATGTTCACTATAAATTCCCTTGATTATATGCATGAGTATATACAATATCTATTATTATTCATAAATTTGGCCGGCAATAATTAAGTTTTGTGATAAGGCCGGTCTTGAGTTTGTGGGTCGACTTGTTAAAAAAAACAATATGTTAGTTTTATATACTGCTCCGCGCGAGTCGATATACAGATACACTGTGTATAGTCTTTACAAAATGTCCCCTACAGTGCAATTGTCCTTAGAGTAACGTCATATAACGACGAATCCCGTAAAGTATTGATGAATTCACTGTTTGTTCCCTGTACGCATGGATCTAGAACAATGCATGCATTGTTCAAAGCGAAGACAGGAACCAGGAATTTGCCAGCGTGCGTACGTCATGGTGATGGTATCACCAAGGTGTTGTTCGGACCAACCGCGACTAACCGCGCAGCTCAGCATCTGTTGGTCAGGCCAATCATAACTCATTCGATTTCTACTTCTCCATGGGAGGATCCGAGATAGATATTCATGGGTGACAATGAAGTCGAGAGACGAAAGAGGCAAGGCCCGACGGCATCTTTCCGCCCAAAAGCTAGCGGGCATCATCCCTGATCCCGGCCACGCATCTGACGGGCAAGCACGCGAGCATCCGTGCCGTACTTAACAAGACCAGCTCAAAATACAGTCGGAATATGCACAGTACCAGAGCCAACCTACCGGCGCACCCAGCACCAGCAGGCTAGCCATGATCGACGATGGCACACGGACCTAACTCGACAGGAGAGAGTGCCAGGCCATGTGAGCGCGCCATCGCTCCGGCCGGCGCCATACGTCGCTTTTCATTTGGGCAGCATCGCATTGAAACAGTGACCGCTCCGCGAAAGCAGCTTAGCATATGCGCTCCGCCGGCCGGAGCCGACGACGACGCACATGCGCCCCGCCACCGCCGGACCCTCCGGCCAAACAACGACGTCGCCGAAGCCAAGCGTCGCACGCAAAACATCTGGCCATCTGGCCTAATCGTATGTTTTCGGTCGGTCGCAAATGGGGAGCTGATTGGTCTATCCGGCAATGGATAGGAGTGAGGAACATGTACACTACCTAAGCTAGATAAGCAGCTTGTGGACTGTGCACGGCCCACCACGACATGGGCGGCCGCACGCACGCAGTCACGGTACCGATGAGCAAAGGTAGCGTTGGGTGTGTATAGTGCTACGACGGGACGTACGCGAGGAAAAGGCGTCGACGCGTGGAACCGTCGGAGCAAGGAGATGCACAGACCACTTTGATATGATCGTGCATTATAATGTTGTCCCTGAATATGCCTTCCATGCGCGTGTGTACCTGCCACTGCCTCTCCCTCCCAACAGGTCCTCCCGGCGCTGATGCTGTTTCTTTTCGAAAAAGTAACTTGATTCCTGTATCTATATCGGTCCCTGCACGCAGCTTCTTATAAATTCTTTGGATTCCAGTGTTAGGCGTGTTTGGCATATCAATAAAAAAAGGGATTTCTATTTTCGTGCCCCTCGGTTTTTTAGTTGTGCTCAGTTTTCCCCAGCTCCTTAGTTTTTCCTCAGTTTTCCCCAAGACCATGTCTGAAACTATCACAGGTGTTGTAACGGCTGGTTGCCCGACGGTTGACCGTTATCTTCTGACTAGTGGGGCCACGTAGAGCCCGCAAAGACACGTCAGACCATCCATCTTTGTTTGACCGTAAGCATCGTTGTATCCCTGACCAAAACGTGCACGAGTGGGGCTTCGGTATATCGAATGACAAGTGGGCCATGGCGTTGATACAAGGGGCAATACACGGGTAGGAATAGATTTTTAAACGGAGCTCTACAGCGATGGCACGGAGGAGGTGGCCTGCGGGGTGCCGAGATGAGCGACGTCCACAAAGAACTGCATGAGGTGAGACCAGACGCATTAGATAGATATGAACTAGACGCGTTTAACCATGCAAAGAAGAGAAGAATTGGTCGACGACATCGACGACTACCTCAAAATTTTGACTGACCGTGTCCGACACGAACGCGAGCAATGTAGAGAAAACTAGTGTCTCTCCTTTCTGGCGTGTATAGATGGGTGCTAGAAGAGTGTGGTGGCAAAGGGAAAGACCTCGCGGTGGTCTGTGGCGTCCAGCATAGCGGGGCGGCGTGGCCGTGCCCACAGCGGCGTGCATGCATGTTCGGCATTTCAGCATGTACGTTCAGCATTGGCCTCGGCGGTATCTCTGGTGTGTCAGTGATCGAATGAGGGGACGGGATTGAGGGTGCATCCCGACGGTGACCCAGCAGTGGCGGCGAGCATAGCCGTTCTGACCATGCCGATATCGGCATCGTTTGGAGGCTGTGGTGCTCGAATTAAGGTGGGATTTGTTTCTTGTACGCCAAAAGTGATTTGAAACAAGTTTCGTGTTGAAGGTTAGGTAACGAAAGTTTGTAACTAAGCCCAAAATTATACTAGCGCCATGGTGAGGTTCTTTTTGATAAAGCTATACGGTTGGGCAAACTTTTTTGACACTTTTTAGATAGGGTTCCTTGTTGTTACACGTATGGCATCATGTATGGCAAATTTGGGGTCATTTGGAGATGTTCGAAAAAATCACTTTACTTCAACGCATGCCGTTTCGTCTCACTGAAACCAGCTTTTCTAACAAGGTGATTTATTCTACCTTCTCTAAATGACCTCAAATTTCATACAGGTGATCTTCTATACATAGATAGATAGATTATTTTGTTTTTACATTTTTCGAACTTTTTATTTCCCTTTATAATACCCAATTAATTTTTAGGTCAAAACCTCGAAAAACAGCATCATGTATGGCATCATTTTCGCCCTAAATTTCAAATTTTGTGAAACTTTCCCTTTTAGATATTCCTTGTTGTTATAGATATGGCATAATATATGCCAAATTTGGTTAGGTCTCACTCGAAACCAGCTTTTGTAACAAGTTAGGTTTTTTCGACCTTCTCAAAAGGGATTTTTTTCTACCTTCTCTAAATGACCTCAAAAATCATACAGACGATCTTCTATACAAAGATAGGTAGATTGATTCGTTTTTACATTTTTTTGAACTTTTATTTCCCTTTATAATACCCATTTGTTTTCAAGTCAAAATCTCGAAAGTTAACATAAGTAGATGGTGAACCCTTCCAAACTTCAAATACAGAGATAGATAGATTGGTTCGTTTATCATTTTTACCGTGAATAGTAATGGCTACAAGAAATCAGTGATGGTTTATTATTTTTTGCGTGAAAAGTAATGGATACAACAAATCGGTGATGGTTTATCATTTTTTTCGTGAAAATTAATGGCTACAACAAATCGGTGATGGTTTATCACTTTTTGCGTGAAAATTAATGGCTACAACAAATCGTTGATGGTTTATCATTTTTTGCGTGAAAAGTAATGCCTAAAAGAGTTTATAATTTTTAGCGCGTGAAAATGAATACGTAAAACCGCCCTTTAGCATACTTAGAGAGTGGAAGGTAACCGCCGACAGAGAGAGAGGGGTTATCCCGCCCGTTAGATCATACGATCAACGGTCGGTGGGCACGATCCGCGTGACATGGGCTAGACCAATCAGTGGCAATGTTGCACGTGTGAGAGAATTTGTGGAGGGAGAGGGCAAAACTGAGTAGTATCAAGAAACCAAGGGCACCTATGTAATAAACAGACTAAGGGATTCAAATATGAGATTTAAAAAATGGAAAATGCGTGTTTTGTACAATGAAACCCATCTTGGCCTATCTCAAACTATTTGCAATACAAATATACATGAGTGTGAGAATTGTGGCCTCATTTAGACAAAGTATGTTTTGGGGAAAGCTGTTTTGGGAAGGGCTTATTATGAAAAACCATGCACCTTCATAGCTACTAGGTAATTTGAGAAGGCCTTTGAGAAGTGGCAATTTGTGGTAAACTTGATTTATCTATGACTTATCTATGTTTGGAGAACTGGCAATTTGTGGTAAAGACTCCATGAGTATGTGCCACTATTTTTCGGAATTTTTTGCACATTAAATGACTCATTTAACTAGTTAATCCCATTTGTTGATCGTCTCGTTGACCAGCCACTTGAGGGTAAAACTGAGCATATTGCACTAGCCAGTATTAGCACTCAAGGGGAAAACTGAGCACAAAAAATGCTAGTATAATACTCGAGGCTATACCTGAGTATATCTAAATTTCCAGGGTTAGACTCGAGGACGCGTGTTGCGGTGCAGAAATGGAAGACGTGCAATTGTTGACGCGTAGACCGTGGGTCGCGGTACAGAAGTCGAAGACGTGCAATCGTGGACGCGTGTCGCATTGCAGAAGTCCAAGACGTGCACACGTGCAGCGGTGGACGCGTAGGACGCGGGTCGCATTAACCACCCCTCGGCTTTATAGACGCCTCCTCCCACTATCTCTGTCACTCTCACTCGCCCACGCAACGCCACCTCTCTCACGTCCCATCATCTTCTCCAAAGCAAAAAAACCCTCTCCCTCTCCCTCTCCTCTGCCGGTGAGATGGACAAGGAGAATGCCAATCCCATCGTCCACGGCGCCGTCGGCTCCAAGCGCGATGCCTCCCTCTTCGACGCCGTCCCCTTGATACGTCTCAAACGTATCTATAATTTCTTATGTTCCATGCTACTTTTATGATGATGCTCACATGTTTTATACACATTATATGTCATTATTATGCATTTTCCGGCACTAACCTATTGACGAGATGCCGAAGAGCCGCTGTCGTTTTCTCATTGTTTTTGGTTTCGTAAATCCTAGTAAGGAAATATTCTCGGAATTGGACGAAATCAACGCCCAGTGGTCCTATTTTTGCACGAAGCTTCCGTAAGACCGAGAGGAAACGAAGTGGGGCCACGAGGCGACGACACAACAAGGCGGCGCGGCCCGGGCCCTCGGCCGCGCCACCCCGTTGTGTGGGGCCCCCGTGGCGCTCCCCGACCTGCCCTTCCGCCTACTTAAAGCCTCCGTCGCGAAACCCCCAGCACCGAGAGCCACGATACGGAAAACCTTCCGCAGACGCCGCCGTCGCCAATCCCATCTCGGGGATTCAGGAGATCGCCTCCGCACCCTCGCCGGAGAGGGGAATCATCTCCCGGAGGTCTCTTCATCGCCATGATCGCCTCCGGATCGATGTGTGAGTAGTTCACCCCTGGACTATGGGTCCATAGAAGTAGCTAGATGGTTGTCTTCTCATCATTGTGATATCATGTTAGATCTTGTGAGCTGCCTATCGTGATCAAGATCATCTATTTGTAATCCTTCATGTTGTGTTTGTTGGGATCCGATGAATATTGAATACTATGTCAAGTTGATTATCAATCTATCATATATGTTATTTATGTTCTTGCATGCTCTCCGTTGCTAGTAGAGGCTCGGCCAAGTTGATACTTGTGACTCCAAGAGGGAGTATTTATGCTCGATAGTGGGTTCATGCCTCCATTAAATCTGGGACAGATGACGTAAAGTTCTAAGGTTGTGGATGTGCTGTTGCCACTAGGGATAAAACATCGATGCTTTGTCTAAGGATATTTGTGTTGATTACATTACACACCATACTTAATGCAATTGTCCGTTGTTTACAACTTAATACCGGAGGGGGTTCGGATGATAACCCGAAGGTGGACTTTTTAGGCATAGATGCATGCCGGATAGCGGTCTATGTACTTTGTCGTAATGCCCCGATTAAATCTCATAATACTCATCATGATATATGTATGTGCATTGTTATGCCTTCTTTATTTGTCAATTGCCCAACTCGTAATTTGTTCACCCAACATCTGCTATCTTATGGGAGAGACACCACTAGTGATCTCGTGGACCCCGGTCCTATTCTTTACATCTGAAATACAATCTACCGCAATTGTTCTTTACTCGTTCTTCGCAAACAACCATCATCATCCACACTATACATCTAATCCTTTGTTTACAGACAAGCCGGTGAGATTGACAACCTCGCCGTTACGTTGGGGCAAAGTTCTGTGATTGTGTTGTGCAGGTTCCACGTTGGCGCCGGAATCCCCGGTGTTGCGCCGCACTACACTCCTCCGCCATCAACCTTCAACGTGCTTCTTGGCTCCTCCCGGTTCGATAAACCTTGGTTTCTTTCGAGGGAAAACTTGCTACCGTGCGCATCACACCTTCCTCTTGGGGTTCCCAACGGACGTGTCAACTACACGCATCAAGCATTTTTTCTGGCGCCGTTGCCGGGGAGATCAAGACACGCTGCAAGGGGAGTCTCCACTTCCAATCTCTTTACTTTGTTTTTGTCTTGCTTTACTTTATTTTATTTACTACTTTGTTTGCTGCACTTAAACAAAACACACAAAAAATAGTTGCTAGCTTTACTTTATTTACTGTCTTGTTCTCTATATCAAAAATACAAAAAAAATTAGTTACTTGCATTTACTTTATTTAGTTTGCTTTAGTTACTGCTGCTAAAAATGAGTAATTCGGAAGTTGAAGTTCGTTCCTTTAAGCAACAAGGGGGAGAAAGTTTTAAAGATGCTTGGTATAGAATTAGTGATGCTCATCATAGGTGCATTAAGAAACACTCCACTATTATACTACTTAGTAACTTTTATGTTGGTATCTCTAGCTGGAATAGGTATGTTCTTGATACTCTTACGGGAGGTAATTTCCTAGGCACTCCTGCTTTAGAAGCTAGTTGCATTATTGAGAGTCTAGTTGGAATACCACCTGTTAATGAAGCTAAAATTGAAATCTCTCTTGAAGATGTCATGAAAAAGTTGGAAGCCATAGAAAAAGATCTTCCAAGTATTGAGACTAAATTGGGAATATTACTTAATAGCACTGATAAAATTGATAAATCTCTAGGTGGAATTAATGAAAGAATTGCTGTTTTAGAAACTTGTGCTACTCATGATAATCGAACCCATAGGATTAGTGATCTTGAAGAAGCTATATATGGGAACCTTGGGTTCAACTTTTTCTCCTCTTAAGTTTAAGGAGAAAGCTTATGTGGGTAAGGAGCAAAAGTTTATGTATGTCTCTAAAGTGCCGAAACCAAAACAATATTATTATAGGCCTAAAATTGACAAAGCCCTTAGTACCACTACGGATGGGGGAGCTTATGCTGTTGATGCTTCGTCTCTTGATGTTACTTGATACACACTTTCTGCGCCTAGCTGAAAGGCGTTAAAGAAAAGCGCTTATGGGAGACAACCCATTATTTTACTTCTGCACTTTATTTTATATTTTAGTCTTGGAAGTTGTTACTACTGGAGCAACCTCTCCTTATCTTTATTTTATTGCATTGTTGTGCCAAGTAAAGTCTTTGATAGTAAAGCCAATACTAGATTTGGATTACTGCGCAGGAACAGATTTCTTGCTGTCACGAATTTGGGCAGTAGTCTCTGTAGAAAAATCAAAAAATTCTGCCAATTTACGTGCGTGATCCTCAGTTATGTACGCAACTTTCATTCAATTTGGGAATTTTCATCTGAGCAAGTCTAGTGCCACTTTAAAATTCGTCTTTACGAACTGTTCTGTTTTGACAGATTCTGCCTTTTATTTCGCATTGCCTGTTTTGCTATGTTAGATGGATTTCTTTATTCCATTAACTTTCAGTAGCTTTGTGCAATGTCCAGAAGTGTTAAGAATGATTATGTCACCTCTGAATATATGAATTATGCACTGACCCTCTAATGAGTTTGTTTCGAGTTTGGTGTGGAGGAAGTTTTCAAGGATCAAGAGAGGAGGATGATACAATATGATCAAGAGGAGTGAAAAGTCAAAGCTTGGGGATGCCCCCGTGGTTCATCCCTGCATATTTTAAGAAGACTCAAGCGTCTAAGCTTGGGGATGCCCAAGGCATCCCTTCTTCATCGACAACTTATCAGGTTCCTCTAGTGAAACTATATTTTTATTCCGTCACATCTTATGTGCTTTACTTGGAGCGTCTGTTTGTTTTTATTTTTGTTTTCGTTTGAATAAAATCGGATCCTAGCATTCTTTGTTTGGGAGAGAGACACGCTCCGCTGTTTCGTATGAACACATGTGTTCTTAGCTTCATCTTTAATGTTCATTGCGAAAGTTGAACTGCTTCATTCATTGTTATATGGTTGGAAACGGAAAATGCCGCATGTGGTAAATGGTTTAATGTCTTGAATAATGTGATACTTGGAAATTGTTGTGCTCATATAGATCTTGTTTAAGCTCTTGGATCATGTACCTTGTACTCATTAATGAATAACTACATAGAGCTTGTTAAAATTTGGTTTGCATGATTGACCTCTAGAGTCTAGATATTTTCTGGTTGAGGTGTTTGAACAACAAGGAGACAATGTAAAGTCTTATAATAGTTACAATATGTTCATATGTGAGCTTTGCTGCACCTTTTATACTTGAGTTTGCTACAAATAACCTTGCTAGCCCAGCCTTGTATTGAGAGGAATTCTTCTCGTGCATCCAAATCCTTGAGCCAATAACCATGCCATTTGTGTCCACCATACCTACCTACCACATGGTATTTCTCCGCCATTCCAAAGTAAATTACTTCAGTGATACCTTTAAAATTTATATTCTTCACCTTTGCAATATATAGCTCATGGGATAAAATAGCTTAAAAAACTATCGTGGTGAAGAATATGTACTTATGTGTCTTATTTCTTAGTAAGTTGCTTGTTGAGCGGTAACCATGTTTTCTGGGGACGCCATCAACTCTTTTAACTTTGTTGAATATCATGTGAGTTGCTATGCATGTTCGTCTTGTCTGAAGTAAGGGCGGTTTTCACAATCAAATGGTTTGAGTATGCATACTGTTAGAGAAGAACATTGGACCGCTAACTAAAGCCATGATTCATGGTGGAAGTTTCAGTGTGGACAACTAAATCCTCAATCTCTTATGAGAATATTAACTATTGAATGCTTATGCATTAGAGAGGAGTCCATTATCTATTGTCTATGTTGTCCCGGTATGGATGTCTAAGTTGAGAATAATCAAAAGCGAGAAATCCAATGCGAGCTTTCTCCTTAGACCTTTGTACAGGCGGCATAGAGGTACCCCTTTGTGACACTTGGTTAAAACATATGCTATGCAATGATAATCGGTGTTAACCCAAGCTAATTAGGACAAGGTGCGAGCACTATTAGTATACTATGCATGAGGCTTGCAACTTATAGGATATCTTATACATAACACATATGCTTTATTACTACCGTTGACAAAATTGTTTCTTGTTTTCAAAATGAAAAGCTCTAGCACAAATATAGTAATCAATGCTTCCTCTCGCGAAGGGGCTATCTTCTACTTTATTGTTGAGTCAGCTTTGCCTATTCTTTCTATCCCAGAAGCAAACACTTGTATCAATTGTGTGCATTGATTCTTACATGTTTACTTATTGCACTTGTTATATTACTTTGTGTTGACAATTATCCATGAGATATATATGTTGAAGTTCAAAGCAACCGCTGAAACTTTTATCTTCCTTTGTGTTGCTTCAATACCTTTACTTCGAATTTATTGCTTTATGAGTAACTCTTATGCAAGTCTTATTGATGCCTGTCTTGAAAGTATTATTCATGAAAAGTCTTTGCTATATGATTCATTAGTTTACTCATTATCTTCATCATTGCTTCGAATCGCTGCATTCATCTCATATGCTTTACAATAGTATGATCAAGATTATGATAGCATGTCACTTCAGTAAATTATCTTTGTTATCGTTTACCTACTCGAGGGCGAGTAGGAACTAAGCTTGGGGATGCTTGATACGTCTCAAACGTATCTATAATTTCTTATGTTCCATGCTACTTTTATGATGATACTCACATGTTTTATACACATTATATGTCATTATTATGCATTTTCCGGCACTAACCTATTGACGAGATGCCGAAGAGCCAGTTGATGTTTTCTGATGTTTTTGGTTTCAGAAATCCTAGTAAGGAAATATTCTCGAAATTGGACGAAATCAACGCCCAGGGTCCTATTTTTGCACGAAGCTTCCAGAAGACCGGGGAGGAAACGAAGTGGGGCCACGGGGCGACGACACAACAAGGCGGCGCGGCCTGGGCCCTGGCCGCGCCACCCTGTTGTGTGGGGCCCCCGTGGCACCTCCTGACCTGCCCTTCCGCCTACTTAAAGCCTCCATCGCGAAACCCCCAGTACCGAGAGCCACGATACGGAAAACCTTCCGCAGACGCCACCGCCGCCAATCCCATCTCGGGGATTCAGGAGATCGCCTCCCGCACCCTACCGGAGAGGGGAATCATCTCCCGGAGGTCTCTTCATCGCCATGATCGCCTCCGGATCGATGTGTGAGTAGTTCACCCTCGGACTATGGGTCAATAGAAGTAGCTAGATGGTTGTCTTCTCCTCATTGTGCTATCATGTTAGATCTTGTGAGCTGCCTATCATGATCAAGATCATCTATTTGTAATCCTTCATGTTGTGTTTGTTGGGATCCGATGAATATTGAATACTATGTCAAGTTGATTATCAATCTATCATATATGTTATTTATGTTCTTGCATGCTCTCCGTTGCTAGTAGAGGCTCGGCCAAGTTGATACTTGTGACTCCAAGAGGGAGTATTTATGCTCGATAGTGGGTTCATGCCTCCATTAAATCTGGGACAAGGATGTAAAGTTCTAAGGTTGTGGATGTGTCGTTGCCACTAGGGATAAAACATCGATGCTTTGTCTAAGGATATTTGTGTTGATTACATTACGCACCATACTTAATGCAATTGTCTGTTGTTTACAACTTAATACCGGAGGGGGTTCGGATGATAACCTCGAAGGTGGACTTTTTAGGCATAGATGCATGCCGGATAGCGGTCTATGTACTTTGTCGTAATGCCCCGATTAAATCTCATAGTACTCATCATGATATATGTATGTGCATTGTTATGCCTTCTTTATTTGTCAATTTCCCAACCGTAATTTGTTCACCCAACATATGCTATCTTATGGGAGAGACACCACTAGTGATCCGTGGACCCCGGTCCTATTCTTTACATCTGAAATACAATCTACTGCAATTGTTCTTTACTCGTTCTTCGCAAACAACCATCATCATCCACACTATACATCTAATCCTTTGTTTACAGCAAGCCGGTGAGATTGACAACCTCGCCGTTACGTTGGGGCAAAGTTCCGTGATTGTGTTGTGCAGGTTCCACGTTGGCGCCGGAATCCCCGGTGTTGCGCCGCACTACACTCCTCCGCCATCAACCTTCAACGTGCTTCTTGGCTCCTCCTGGTTCGATAAACCTTGGTTTCTTTCTGAGGGAAAACTTGCTACTGTGCGCATCACACCTTCCTCTTGGGGTTCCCAACGGACGTGTCAACTACACGCATCACCCCTCAACGGACGTCGCCGCCGTCCCCTCAACGGACGTCGCCGCCTCCTCCGCCGGTGCATCGGAGGCTGCTACTGCCGGTCGCGGTCAGATCCCGCCGGGATATGACCCCTACGAGTATGTGCCGTACATCCCGCCCCCGAAAACCCCTACGACTCCTCCATGGAGGACGCATGGAACGAGGTAACTACGGTTTGCTTCCTTTTTTTGTTCCCCATTTCTTTTTGAACCCTATTTTTGCTGGTGTAGATGGATCTGTGGATGGATGAGTATTGGGCTAATATTTGCGTCGATTTTATTCCATTTTGCTTGATCCCTCCTTGATTTTGTTTAAGATTTGGGGTTCGTCCGTTCGGTTAATTTATGCAAGTAATAATAGGATCTCAATCAGTTAATTTATGCAAGTAATCATAGGATCTCAATCAGTTATTTTATGCACGAATGAAAAGATATCAACCGTTTAATTTTGCAAATAATCTGGAATGTGTTCGAGTTCAGATCTGGAATCTGTTTCTTTGTCTATGATGAATCGGTGGGCACAGATTTTTACAGGGAGGGTTCAACGAACCATTTCTGTGTACAAATCTATTGTGCATGAGCTTTGGTTCGCTGACTACATCCCTGTAGACATATAATCGTGTCCACTCTAACTAAGGCTGCCTCGGTTTTTCCTAACTTTGTTATCATGCACGTTAGTCATCGTTGCAACTCATTCACTAATAGTTCCCGTTTGATATGGATCAGCTGTCTAGGAGCGACGTCGGCAGCGATGACGAGCACCATGACATCAAGACTCGCCAGGTGCTGCGGAGGCTGCAGGTCGGCCAGTACGTCTCCTACTTCGCCAAGGGTGTCTACAGGTGCCCCTTCTGCACTAGGAGGCTCGGAGGCACTGTCTTCAACTGCCTCCTTGATGACCCACAAGTATAGGGGGTGTATCGTAGTATCTTCGATAAGTAAGAATGTCGATCCCAACGAGGAGCAGAAGGTGTTGACAAGCAGTTTCGATGTAGGTTTCACTGTAAATGCTCACGTACGTATATTCGGGGGTTTGTATGTAACAGTATAAATAAAGTACAAGTAAGTAAAATGCGAGAGAAATAATTGCAGCGAGTGGCCCAATCCTTTTTAGCACAAAGGACAAGCCGGTTTGTTTACTTATAATGACCAAACGTTCTCGAGGACACACGGGATTTTAGTCTAGTGCTTTCGCTACATACGACCTGATTAATCTTCATTGTTTTGATAAGT
>NC_061509.1:175835763-175854483 GCF_022539505.1 Lolium rigidum
ACGTTGTCATCAACACCGAACGTCTGACCGAGTACGGAGGTGCTGCCCGATTGTGGCACCGTCAAGATCTTCTACGCGCTTTTGAAAGCAGCAAGTGATCGTCTACCGCAGCAACGAGAGCCTCCTCTTGTAGGCTTTGGAAATCTTCAAGGGTTAGTCTCGTTCATCCCCTCGTTGCTACCGTCTTCTAGATTGCATCTTGGCTTGGATTGCATTCTCGCGGTAGGAAATTTTTTGTTTTCTATGCTACGAATCCCATCACCTTGTGCCGCCATTCATGTATGTTGGCGTGGCTTCATCCAGGGCTAGAGCTAGCTCACTAGTGGGTGTTGTTGCTCCTACTGTTTACCTTTTGTCTTTTCCCGAGCAATGAACAAACTTTTATGCAACAATTAGGTTCGACATTATTAGAACAGTTTTCACAATGTCTGGCAATCTCGTCATATATTTGGTTCCGCTGAAGCTTGTGGCCCATGATAACATGTGCGAGGGGGCGAGCCTACATCAGCTGGATCGTCGGTTTGAGCAGATGTTGCCACCTCATCTCACTAGGTCAGACCCAAAGCTCTCCACGTAACACATGCCCATGGGTGGTGACATAGATTTTCGAGGCAGCGGAGGTCACTCCCAGTTCTTCGTTCCTAGGGATACCCTGGATGGGGAGGCCGCGACTTCCTTCCTATGGACCAGCCTCTCTGGGCTGCCTTGAGCCGAGTAGTAAGAATCTTTGGGATGACCGGAGGCCCGGGAGCCCTCCAGGAACAATCTTGGACTTGACATTGTTGATTGTGGGCTAGCAGCTCACAAGCGATTTCTGAGGCTGGCGCAACGATCCACACTTGTCGGGGTTGTGGGCACCTTGGTTCCCACGAGCCTGGCATAGACCATGGCCGCGTGGTTGAGAGTAGCTCCCCCATGACTCTCTACCGGTCCTTCATTTTCTCGCTCTCTCCCTCCTACTCGCTCTAGTCTACTGCTACCTTGGCTCCAACATTTTCCTTCTCTGTTCTTGGTGTTTTAGGGGTCTAGGATACAGTTAATCTAGTTGAGCATGTACAGGACTTAGGATAGTTCTTGGTCAAACTAAGGATTGAATTACTACTTAATTAGACAGATGGATTTGTTTATAATATTTCTTGGTCAGATTGAGGTTGAATTACTGCTTAATTTGCTAAGTATTTTTTAGAATCACAATTGTTCAGTGACTTTTTTTATTTAGTTTGGTTATTGGTATCTTGTAGTGTTGATTCAGTGGAGAGGTCCTCTTTGTTTGGGTTAATTCGAATTGGCGTACATGTTTCTCATATAATTGAATGTATTAATATCCTCTGATGAGATTATTTGTATGCATTGTTTAGTGTTTCTTAATAGGTAGTGACTTGTTTCTCACTTAAGTATAATAGTTAGAAAATTTAACATTGTTCTTCAGTTCTAGTGTGTGCTTTACGGAACTTAGTGCTTCTCATGCTAGGATGTTCCTATGTGCTTGTGCTTGCTTAATGTCTTTGTGGTGCCTGTTAATTGTGTGTGCACACATAATTAACTTGCATTTAGTGTTTGTGGTTGCTTCTCAGCAATAGGAACATGTTAATCATGCATGCTCTTCTCGTACTATGCACTAAATTGGATTGAGATGATCCCCTGGATCCACTCTTATGTAATTATAGTTTAGGTATATCATTTGATCTTCTCAATCATCTAAGCTATGGATAGTTGTTGTTGCTTCTTATAACCTTTGAAGAGTAGCTCTTCTTCTTCCTTGAGCTGGATGTAGAACTGTTGCTTGCTCCTAGTGCCAGCTCCTCCTTGCTTGGCTCTTGTTATCAGATCTCTTTCTAACTACTCCACTATATGTTTCTAGTCTGAGCTTGACTATGAGTTGTGAAGCTTTGGGTCAGGTTCCATGGGCCATTTATAGTGCTCCCTGAGCACTCAGATGTTGACAACACATTGTCATGCCATGTTGTGCGAGCTGCTACATTATTTCAACCTTCTCTGAACTTTGGTCTTATGTGTAGAGGTTCATTGTGTGCGATGGTTAGCTATGGGTTGCTAAGTCGGTTGTGGGTTCACCATTTCGGGCATGTTTGCTTACTAATTTTCATTTGTCCTATGGCTTAATTTGTCCAATGACAAGTGGATTTGTTGATACTTTATTTATGTGAAGCTTAAGGAATTATTTCCTTCGCTTGAGGCTCAATGATTCGGTCTTAAGAGCTGTTTTTAGTGCTAGTAAAGATTTTTTTACTTGTGATTTGCTTAGATGATCTGATGATCTACTCTACTATTCATCTTGCTCATTTTATGTTGCCTTTTATATGAATTCAATTAAAATGTTTGGGGAGGTTGCCTATGTTGACTTTATTGCCTAATGATGCCTATTGTTGTCTAATGTTGCCTAATGTTGCCTACTTTTGCTTCATGTTACCTATATGGTTGCCTCTACTACTTCGTGTTTCCTAATTCTATTGACCAAATGGTCAAGGTTGTATTTGATTTTTGATGCTTAACACCTCAAACATATATTTGTGATTCTAGGGGTTCTCCCTGGGATCTCTTCCTTTGGACTCTAAATCAAATGGCTTCAACTTTCACCTTTTGGTGAATCTAACATTTTTACCATAACCAAATGGTTCGTGATTATTGTTTGCGTTACATGTTTTAGAAGATTGAGGTGAAGATAAGATGTAGATCTAGGAGTAGAAAGATGTAGATATGATTCTTTTCTTTTGGTAGCTTGTATAGTTTTTGACTTCCTGAAACCACGTAATGATTTTATGATGAAGAAGAACTCAATTTTGAGAATTTTCAAATTTGTTTTATATTTTTATGATTTTATTTTAGTTGTTATGAATTTTGAATTTAAACGCAAGTTTGAATAATTCAACCTTCCATTTTTAATTCAATTCTTATGTGATGCATAAGATCACTTGCATGAGTCAATTGAGGTTTCTATAGTTGGAGACCAAAGACGTGAAATTTAGGTTTTGAATTTTCTCCAAATTTTGAAGTTTACAAAGGTCATGTTGAATTTTATTTCAATCCATAGTGATGACCTAACTCAAATTCATCACTAGAGTTCAACCTCAATCACTTCGTCTTTCCAAATTTTTTTTTGGAAATTCCCAACATTTTGAGATGCATGATATGCAAATGCAAAAAATCTACTTGTAAAGAAATTGTAATAAAGAAATTAATTGTTTATCTATTGTTCTCATTTATCCTATTGTTTGTATTTGTTTGTAAGTCAAATTGTGTTTGAATTATATATTTTCAAGTTTTGAGTTTCAATTTAAATTGTTCCCAAAACAAAAGAATCAATAAAGATCATGTCAAAACTTATAGCACTCAAGTGATGAGCTAAGCCTAGTTACAAGAGTAAGAGAAACTTTGATCTCCTCGTTTTTTTAAACAAGCGCAATAAATTTCCTCTCATTTTCAGATGCATGAATGCAGATGCAAATTTTTTAGATCTACCCTCGTTTGGTCCTAAACGTCGGTATGTTACATGATAACCCCCAAAACCAAGAAACTTATGATCTTGAGGAAAGGTGGAGGCATCCGAGACGGTTTTCGGGGCCCGAGCAGCGACCCTGAGTTCGCTTCCAAAAAGTCCCTAAGTGCTACTAAGCCTCAAATCGTAGCGACTCGGTCAACCCACAACCATGTCCCAAGATGATGACATCAAATGCACCACCTGAGGATGCGCCCCAAGGAACCTGGTGTTGGGCCAGGCTAGAGGTCCAATCAACTTAGCCTTCATGAGGACCTGTGCAATGATCAAGAAGCGTGTCAGAAGCACATTCAAATTAACACATGCCACCAAGGACCAGAGCGAAGCGTCCTATAAGGACCCACCCACAAAGGGGTAAGGGGGTCCTTTTGCACCTTAGGGAAAGCACCAAGGTTCCCTGTAAATACTTGTCCCCTCCCTTGTAGCAGGGTCCAATCATTTTATCACTTGACACCACCGTATATCTAGCTTTCTTCCTCTTTGGCGTAGAAGAGAGTTAGCAAAGTCAGCGAGCTTCCGCTTGCCGGCTACCTCAATGATACGTCCAAAACGTATCTACTTTCCCGAACACTTTTGCTATTGTTTTGCCTCTAATTTGTGTATTTTGGATGCAACTAACACGGACTAACGCCGTTTTCGACAGAACTGTTCGGTGTCTCGTTTTTGTGCAGTAAATCCAACTTTCGGGAAAAACCTCGGGATTTTGACGAAAGGGCCTATTTTCCCGGAATGCGACGGAGCCGGAAGGACAAGTAAGGTGGAGGCCCGAGGGCCCCACACCATAGGGCGGCGCGGCCCGGGGGGGCCCGCGCGGCCCCGTGGTGTGGCCCCTCGGCTGGCCTCCGACGCCCCCTTCGGACTACTTATTCGCCTCGACCTAAAAACGCACGGGGAAGTCGAAGTCGCCGAAACCCTCCCGAACGCCGCCACATCGCGAAACTCCGTCGCGGGAGCCGAAGTCTCCGTTCTGGCACTCCGTCGGGACGGGGAATTGGAGGAGATCATCACCGCCATCACCGCCAACGCCTCTCCATCAACCAGCAATGTTTCCCCCATCCATGTGTGAGTAATTCCCCCGCTGTAGGCCAAAGGGGATGGTAGGGATTGGATGAGATTGGTCATGTAATAGCATAAGATTGTTAGGGCATAGTGCCTAGTGTCCGTAGATGGTACTTTTATGATATTGTTGCAACTTGTTATGCTTAATGCTTGTCACTAGGGCCCGAGTGCCATGATCTCGGATCTGAACATGTTATTGATTCATGAAGATATTCGTTGTTTATGATCTTACCCGCAAGTTGTATACACATGTCGCTGTCCGGAACCAATGGCCCCGAAGTGACGTAAATCGGGACAACCGGAGGGGATGGTAGCGATGTGAGGATCACATGTGTTCACGGAGTGTTAATGCTTTGCTCCGGTACTCTATTAAAAGGAGTACCTTAATATCCGAGTAGTTTCCCTTGAGGCCCGGCTGCCACCGGCTGGTAGGACAAAAGATGTTGTGCAAGTTTCTCATTGCGAGCACGTACGACTATAATTGGAACACATGCCTATTGATTGATTAGTACTTGGATACCGTTTTATTATTATCTGCAAATGCCCTGCTATGATTGTTACATGAGTTTCTCTCATCCATGCAACGCCCGTCATCCGTCCCCGTGCCTACAGTATTTTAATCTTGTTGTTTACTAAAATCACTACTCGCTGTCTTTGTTACTCTGTCTGCTGTTATTTCACTATCGCTACTACTATAAAGCTGCATTACTATCGATAAATTCTTGCGAGCAAGTCCGTTTCCAGGTGCAGCTGAATTGACAACTCCGCTGTTAAGGCTTTCAAGTGTTCTTTGTCTCCCCTTGTGTCGAATCAATAAATTGGGTAATACTTCCCTCGAAGACTGTTGCGACCCCCTATACTTGTGGGTCATCACTCAACTGCAATTTTGAGCACCTCACACGCTCAGAAATATATATCCATGTAAGGTTGTTACCAGGAATCCCGAACCTTTATAAATATACATGTGGCTCTTTATAAATATCTATGTGGCTGATATAGTCAGTCCACCGAATCGTGGTCACACTCTATCTACATACAAATTCACTCATTCAGCGCAAAAGCCAGCATCAACTCTCCGTGATCATCTCGCCTTGATGCCTTTTTCTGAGTGTAATCTTTGTAAAAGTTGAGACAGAATTACTCCGCTTACTAAAGTAGAAAATCATTTCCATTTTTTGGGAGCTAGGAAACCAATTCAATTCGGTGAGACATAGAAAAATGATGACATTGCGGCTCAAATTAAAATTATGGGAGAACCTTCGTTGGTATTTACAGGTTTATGGTTTGTTATATATCTTTGGCTGCCTTCAGGAAAGTACAAGATTGTGTCTTGGAAGAAAAAAGAGTTTGAAGACCTCGAAGATATGCTAGTATCTTTTAGACTTTATTTTGTAATCGTTGGAGATAGCTCGTGTATCTCTACCATGTACTATTTATTACTATAAATATATGTGGTATTGATTGTCAAAAAAATAGTAGGAAATCATTTCCATTTTTTGGGAGCTAGGAAACCAATTCAATTCAGTGAGACATAGAAAAATGATGACATTGTGGCTCAAATTAAAATTATGGGAGAACATTCGTTGGTATTTACAGGTTTATGGTTTGTTATATATCTTTGATTGCCTTCAGAAAAGTACAAGATTGTGTCTTGGAAGAAAAAAGAGTTTGAAGACCTCGAAGATATGCTAGTATCTTTTAGACTTTATTTTGTAATCGTTGGAGATAGCTCGTGTATCTCTACCATGTACTATTTATTACTATAAATATATGTGGTATTGATTGTCAAAAAAATAGTAGAAAATCATTTCCATTTTTTGGGAGCTAGGAAACCAATTCAATTCGGTGAGACATAGAAAAATGATGACATTGCGGCTCAAATTAAAATTATGGGAGAACCTTCGTTGGTATTTACATGTTTATGGTTTGTTATATATCTTTGGCTGCCTTCATGAAAGTACAAGATTATGTCTTGGAAGAAAAAAAGAGTTTGAAGACCTCGAAGATTTGCTAGTATCTTTTAGACTTTATCTTGTAATCGTTGGAGATAGCTCGTGTATCTCTACCATGTACTATTTATTACTATAAATATATGTGGTATTGATTGTCAAAAAAATAGTAGAAAAGCATTTCCATTTTTTGGGAGCTAGGAAACCAATTCAATTCGGTGAGACATAGAAATATGATGACATTGTGGCTCAAATTAAAATTATGGGAGAACTTTCATTGGTATTTACAGGTTTATGGTTTGTTATATATCTTTGGCTGCATTCAGGAAAGTACAAGATTGTGTCTTGGAAGAAAAAAAGAGTTTGAAGACCTAGAAGATTTGGTAGTATCTTTTAGACTTTATCTTGTAATCGTTGGAGATAGCTCGTCTATCTCTACCATGTACTATTTATTATTATAAATATATGTGGTATTGATTGTCAAAAGAATAGTAGAAAATCATTTCCATTTTTTGGGAGCTAGGAAACCAATTCAATTCGGTGAGACATAGAAAAATGATGACATTGTGGCTCAAATTAAAATTATGGGAGAACCTTCGTTGGTATTTACAGGTTTATGGTTTGTTATATATCTTTGGCTGCCTTCATGAAAGTACAAGATTGTGTCTTGGAAGAAAAAAAGAGTTTGAAGACCTCGAAGATTTGCTAGTATCTTTTAGACTTTATCTTGTAATCGTTGGAGATAGCTCGTGTATATCTACCATGTACTATTTATTACTATAAATATATGTGGTATTGATTGTCAAAAAAATAGTAGAAAAGCATTTCCATTTTTTGGGAGCTAGGAAACCAATTCAATTCGGTGAGACATAGAAAAATGATGACATTGCGGCTCAAATTAAAATTATGGGAGAACCTTCGTTGGTATTTACAGGTTTATGGTTTGTTATATATCTTTGACTGCCTTCATGAAAGTACAAGATTGTGTCTTGGTAGAAAAAAGAGTTTGAAGACCTCGAAGATTTGCTAGTATCTTTTAGACTTTATCTTGTAATCGTTGGAGATAGCTCGTGTATCTCTACCATGTACTATTGATTACTATAAATATATGTGGTATTGATTGTCAAAAAAATAGTAGAAAACATTTCCATTTTTTGGGAGCTAGGAAACCAATTCAATTCGGTGAGACATAGAAAAATGATGACATTGCGGCTCAAATTAAAATTATGGGAGAACCTTCGTTGGTATTTACAGATTTATGGTTTGTTATATATCTTTGGCTGCCTTCATGAAGTACAAGATTGTGTCTTGGTAGAAAAAAGAGTTTGAAGATCTCGAAGATTTGCTAGTATCTTTTAGACTTTATTTTGTAATCGTTGGAGATAGCTCGTGTATCTCTACCATGTACTATTTGTTACTATAAATATATGTGGTATTGATTGTCAAAAAAAAATAGTAGAAAAGCATTTCCATTTTTCTGGAGCTAGGAAACCAATTCAATTCGGTGAGACATAGAAATGATGACATTATATAATTCATTTATTTGAGAAGGGATCGTACGATTAGTCCTGGTGTGTGTCCGGGTGTTTTGTGACGTTGTCTTGCTTGGATGGAAAAGACGTGTGCTAGACCGTGGAGGGCCATTGGGATGCGTTCCAGAGCTTCATGGTCCCCTCCCCGACGGGATGCGCAAACTCGCACGCTGAGACGTTGCGCTGCAACAAACTTGGACCAGGAATGTGAATATGTGGAGTACCAAAAATAAAGAAATATTGGTAGAGTACTGAAAAAAAGTAAAGAAAGAAAAGATGATTAGAATGACCCGGCCGGCTGCTGGACATGGCCGGGTTGTTATAGAGAGAGAAACGCCTGTACACTGCGCATGGGAGAGCGAGCCCGATAGAGATGGGATAGCGGTGGGGCCCACGGGTCTTCTCTATTTAAGGATCCCGCTTGGTGTTTTCCTGAGATCATTCACTCATCAACGTACAGAGGGACAGCGAGCGAGCGAGAGGGGGTTCGTTGCACTTGTATCAATCCGTCCTCCGCTCCATCTCTCTCTCCCCTTCCCTCCAAACTCCGGCGATCCACTTCTCCTCTCGCCTCCGGAAGCCGCCATGGTGTCAGCGGACACCATCCGCACGGTGATCGGGATCATAGGTGAGTCGCCGTCCCCGTCTCCACCCTCTGCTTCTGCACGGCGGCGAAAATCATGTGGTAGATAGATTTAGATGGTGGCACTGCACGGGCGTGTGGGGGTGTTGTTGGATCCTGATGCTCGTTTCGCTGCATCCCCTTTTCGCTTCTCGCCCAACCACTTTTACACACACGTCTTCTTCACCAACTTTTGCTCCCTTCAAATGCAAGCATCGCGCACCGGATTTCCTCAAACTCGCCGTCTGCTTTTTTTACCAGGAAATCTAAGATCTACTACCGCTTCTGATGCTGCTGCTTTTTTGTTTTGTTTCGGCTCTGTTGCAGGCAATGGAACCGCCCTGGTGCTCTTTCTATCCCCAGTGTAAGAACACAACTGCTCCATAAAGCAACTTTCGATCTCCTTTCTGAACCCCAGATTTGGGTCGGCTGCGTGGACGAGTCCTACAAATTCGAGAGAATGCAGCACCGCGATTTCTTCCGAGAAAAATAATACTACTACGAGAACCCCTGCTAATTTCCTTCTTACGCACGCCAACTAACTGACGCTCGCTCGCCCGCCGCCATGGATGCAGGCCGACCTTCTACCGCATCTGGAAGAAGAAGACGGTGGAGCAGTACTCGGCGGTGCCGTACCTGGCCACGCTGCTCAACTGCATGATGTGGGTGCTCTACGGCCTGCCGCTGGTGCACCCGCACAGCATGCTCGTCATCACCATCAACGGCACCGGCATGGCCATCGAGCTCACCTACATCGCGCTCTTCCTCGCCTACTCCGCCGGCGCCGACCGGCGCAGGGTCCTCCTCATCCTCGTCGCGGAGATCGCGTTCGTCGCCGCCGTCGCCGCGCTCGTCCTCAGCCTCGCCCACACGCACGACGGCAGGTCCATGGTCGTCGGCATCCTCTGCGTCGTCTTCGGAACCGGCATGTACGCCGCGCCGCTCTCCGTCATGGTATGATTATGATTCGGGCTCACACTCATCCTCTTTCGACTCACTCAGGAATCACTAGAATATGTGACCGAGATTTGGTGCTACTAGTTTATTGATTCGATTCTACTACTGTACTAGTTTAGTTGGTGATGACTGTCGGCGTCAGGTGATCCGAGGAATGTGAATAAGCATAAGAAAAGAAGACGGGATTACTCTATACTAATTTCTTGACCAACCTGGGACTCTGGGTGTGGGTGGAGAATTGAATACTGGAGTAGTACCTTGTATGCACGCTTGAGTAATCTTCTTGTTCCTCTGATATTTTATCTTGGGGATCTCTATACTTTATCTTCTTGATTGATGAACAGGTTAAATATTACTCTGCAAAACAATATTTGCCACCAGTGTTTTTCCATTCTGTGCTGTCAAATCAACTCCTCTTGTTTTTGGCCGTACTTAGCTTCTGATAACTGTAGTGTGTATCCAAAGCATGAGTCATCTTGTCGTTTGTCTTATACTTAATCATCTTGAACAGCCTAAATAGTCTACTGAAAAACGAAATTTGCCATTCGGTGGTGTCAAATCAACTCCTCTGTTTTTTTGTTCTTCTTCCATACCTACCTTTTGATTCAACTTGTAGCAGTTAATAACTTGTGCCGCTGCAGTTTTCCCCTCAATTTTGATAAATGTATTCATGGCCCTTTCTCTTTTGTAGACACTTTTAGTAGCAACATCCCAAACACAAACACAGATATCCCAATTTCCTTTTAGTTGTTCACATGATTCATGCTCTGCTCAATACTGTGGCTAATTTGATGATCTTAAAATGGATGGATTTACCCTCATCACCATGCTAATTTTCGTGCCCATGTTTCAGAAAATGGTGATCCAGACCAAGAGCGTGGAGTACATGCCCCTGTTTCTGTCCCTGGCGTCCCTCGTCAACGGCGTCTTCTGGACCGCCTACGCCCTCATCAAGTTCGACCTCTACATGACAGTAAGTCGTCTACTTACTGTGGTCGTTTTCACTGTTAGCTAGAGAATTACCTGTGTTATAGAGACGGGCATGGCCACTTGAGACTAGCTTGCTGCAAGTAGTAACCAGTACGGACCCTGCAGGGCGCATCATGTCTCTGTCTGTCTAAAAACTGGAAGAACCACCTACTAGTAACAACTGTCAATGATGAATTACTAAGTTTTGGCTAGGCAAGCTGCAGAGGATGTTAGCAGTATTAGGGGGCATCAGGTAAACATATTTGGATAGCTGTGGCGAACCGCCCAAAATAAATGCAGCTGCAGCGGCAACTCGGGGGCATGTTGCAGACCAAGTTGCGTGTACGGTGTACCACCAGCCGTTCCCTCTGCTTTCATGCGAGTTGCCTGCAACTCCCTTCACGTGACGCATGTTTTTGTGCTGGGAATATAGCTAGCTGTACTAGGAATCATACTAGGGCAGTTTGTATTCCAGCAATAATACAGTAAGATTGGATAGGATAAGGTAGCTAGGACCAGGACTCCATGGCTCGTAGCATGCACATCTAGCCGACGGTCAGAAATATCACACCAGTGGCAGTCGCCGTTGCGTTCATGGCGCCAAACCTTGCCAGTCGCTCGTGACATCGTGAGATCGGACGGTGAAGCAAGCAAGTGTCGCGAACGACCATGTTGAACGGACCGTCTCCGTTTCCAGACCAGGCGGCCGTTGCTTTCGTACTGTTGAACGACCATGTTGCTTTCCTACTGTGCCAAATCCTGCCGTTGCCGTTTGTCTGCGGCCACGGCATGCGGCGCACCACGTGCTGACCCTTAGCTCAGGCTAACACATTTCTGCGCGCGGATTGTTTTCTCATGTTCCTCGATTTGATCAAGTTTTTCATCATGTTTCTTGCGGCTCGGTTGAGATAAAATCTGTACTCTTCCAATGCAGATCCCCAACGGGCTGGGCGTCCTCTTCGCAGTGGGGCAGGTGGTCCTCTACGCCATCTACTACAAGTCCACGCAGCAAATCCTCGAGGCCCGCAAGCGCAAGGCCGATCAGATCCCCATGACCGAGGTCGTCGTCGACGGGAAGAACGGCAACGCCGCCGCTGGCAACGGCCGCTACTAGAAGCAAAACGTTACGTTATTGACTCCATCTGCAAGCGCATCCATAAATGAATACCTTAGCTAATTCTCGGACGAATGATACGCTCCGCGCGCAAACGTGTGTCGCCCGGGGCTCGTGTTCTCGTGTATCCTCCAAAGTTCCGTCTATGTCTTATTGTTTTGACTATCAACTAGAGCCGGTTAATCGCGACATTGAGTGGTGTATCTCTCGCCTTCTTGGATCTTGGTTTTTCTCGTGAGCTATGGCAGTCCGAATGAAAACAACATGTTGGGGATTATCCTATACTAGTAAAAATGCTCTAAATTTTATTTCTCAATGCACATATAAAATTTACAACTCAATATAAAAATTTAAAATAAATCTGTAATATCATAATGTACTACAACATGATAATACCGAGCGGAATAAAAGACAACATTGTGTACACGGTAAATCTCAAACATGTGTTCTGGGCTGTCATTATTGTCACCTCAACAACCTCTTTTTTTATGTATTATTACCTTACAAAACATGGATGATGCAAACACATGTATAACTGAAGGAATACTTATTTTCTGATTAGTGCAAACAACACATGTATAACTGAAGAAGACAAGCCTGGATCGTAGCCTTATGTGTCAAACATACAAAGGGGGCTTAGCAAATCATCAATAATGGCTGGTGTAAAAAAAATCCATCGGCAGGACGGTGGTGTGGGTGCTAATTTTTTTAAGGAGTGATTCCTTGACAGCTCCAAAAGAGATGACCATGGAAACCCAAAAAAAGGGTGCCAACATTCATTTGAGGCAATGGAGGGAATAGATTGCACATTTAGTTTACCACTGATACATGGTGTCGCTGACCAAATTGCATGTATCATCCTGTAGTTTATACTTTGAGGGGAGGATATCCTTATATTTTGACAGTGATAGCAACACATTATGTCTGAACATGTTTCTATACCATGCTTGAGAGCACTGCTGAATCCTATGAGAACCTGCTAGTAACTCTAATGACGATAAATTTAGAAATCATGATTCCTCTTTGGACTCAAGCATAGCTGACGCAATCAAACCTTTTTGAAGGCAAACATCATGGACAGTATGAACAGCACAATAACGTAGCAAGATGCACTCGATGGCCTTGATGGTTCGAAGATGAAGCAGCAAAACATGTATCTATACCTCATTGTAGATGTCCGCAACTTCATCATTTAGGTCATAATCTACGGGTTTTCCCCCAAAGTATCCTTCTACATATTCATTTATAGAGTAACAAATTATGTCTAACCCAGCAAGGCGAAGCATCTTGCCCTCCTCTAGTACAAAACATGCATAATCAGTTGGCATATTAGTATCCAGTGTGAGAATGAATCTGTTCATGTTAACTTAAGTATCCAGTGTGAGAATAAATCTGTTGATGTCAACCTTAATTAGCTAAAATTCATAGTTGAGATGGAGGTATGCGGAGAGCAAAGCTCTAAACTGATCAACCGCGAAATAAATTTCATTCTCTGTAAATTCCGTATACATTATTGGCATAATAATCCATTGCTGGCCATATCAACAGTCTGATGTACTAATAAGTGCGCACTGATAGGGAGAACAAATCGTCACCATATTATGACACTTGACTTGCCTACATTGAGAATGAAAATAATTAGAAACAATTGTCCAAATTACTACAAATAACCTAACAACAAAAATGACATCGGACAAGAACATTCCAGGTAAGTTTTACTACAATAGCATTACCACCAAAATTATAATATAGTATTTTGCCACCTAAAAAATAGGAGAATCATTTTCACGATACATGTTTACAATCAACTAACATAAAAGTTCAAAAAAATGTCCCAGACTACTAAAATAAGGAAACATCAAAGTACAAACTCCAGAAACAAATGCGAAACCATTTCTCATACTCAGAATCTATTTACCAACAAATTATAAATGTATGTAGTACATCAGTTGAAATGCTCATGTAGATAAGAAGGTTGCGAGAGGGAAATGTACAACGAAAATCAAGCAGTGTATATTTCAGTTTCACGGCACATGATCTGTCACATCCCAAAATTTTCTAAATTTGGAAATGTAAAATAAAAATAAATTTAATGCTTGATTGTTTGAACTTGATTGAGAATTCACATGGAATTAAAACTTTTCAGAGTTATTTAAAAGTAACTTCCAAAATGGTGTTTTCAAAGACTTTTGGTTTCAAATTACTTTTAAAATCAAAGATATTTTGACTTTCAAGGTTTTCAAATCCTTAAAAGATATTATTTGAGAAAACAAGAGTATCCTAAATTTTTTTACTTTGCAAAGTATTGCACAAGTAGCTATGTGGGCTAAAGTTCATAAAATTATTATTTCAATATAGACATTAAATAGGTTCCTTAATGTCCCAAACCATTATTTTGATTTTTACAAATGTTTAGAAATTTATTTGATTTCATTTCAAGCCCTAAAGCAAAAGTTATAAAAGAAAACAACAGAAATTCGAAAGAACAAAAAAAAAGGGGGGGGGCCAGAACGACCAAACCAACCGAAGCGGCCTAGTCCAGCCGGCCAGCCCACAGCAGACCTCTCTCGTTTTTTTTGTTTTCCTTTAAATTCCCTTTGGGCCGCACAGAACCTGGCCCAATTAACAAATCGATCGAACCAGCCCATCTAGGCCATGAAGCAATTGCTTGTAGAGAGGCGTTAGCGCTAGTGGAGGATCTAGCCTTGCAGAGAGTCTACATTGCATCAGACTGTAAGAATGTCGTGGAGGATTTGAGAGAAGGAACTATGGGAAAGTATAACTCTGTCACAAGAGAGATTGCTGCGAGATCTTCTTCTCTTCAGGATTGCATATTCGCTCATGAGGAAAGATCATCAAATTATGAAGCACACAACTAGCCAAGTATTCTGTATCGCTTGATGTTGGTCGCCAGCTTTGGATTGATGTACCAAACTTTGATTCCATTCCTGTAAACATTCTTATAAATCAATAAAGCTTGGCAGGTTGTCTCAAGAAAAAAACATGCATGTACATGAACTCCAGTCTTCACGACACAACACAGTCAATTTTTCCTTCCTTTCTCTCCTCAATTCTAGCCACCGATTGCTCTCGACTTTAATCCGAAAATTGCTCCAAATTCAATGAAGATTTCATCCAAAAAATTTAATTTCTATTTGGACGCTCCAATTTCGCAAACCGACGCGCTGAACTAAATGCCGCCCAGTGGCATTCCTTTTTCGATCTCTCTCCTCCCTCCATATAAATAAGAACTAAGAGAAGCATCGTGTGTTCCTTCTTCTTCTTCGCCATTTTGGTTTACAAATTATATTTAGAGGAGCTTTGTACAGCCCGTACCGACCATGCCATCATCAGCCACACCTTCGAGTTCATCGTCAGATCTTAGCACGTTCATTCCTTTCACCAACGGACTATTATCGGCAAGGGTCACCTCATGGACATGGTGGTGCATCGCTTTGTCCATGTTAGCCGTGACGTCATCGGAGTTCATCGGACGATTATGTCACGTACGGTAATCCTCTCGTCGATTCTTTTTTTCCTCTACGCTTACCTAATCGAAGCCTACCTCCAGGACATATTTTTACGCCATTTTGTTTCAGTTTTTCCATCGCCATCCGATGCCACCGTCCCTCAATCCGCTCGCCGCCGGCGCTAGAAGCTTTACCAAGAACAGCCAAGCACTTAGTCGTCTTCGCTTCGTCCTCCTCCACACCGGCGATGTTTTCCTCGACCGTGAAGATCTACCCAACGACGGCAATGTCAAGATCAAGCTCACTGCTCACAGCCGTCGTGTGCGTGTTTACTAGCGCCCTGGACGTCTCCCGCTGGTGAGCTGCTGATTGTTTTATTTTTCTTTCCTCTCTTTTCCTTCCACCATAAGATCTAGATCCAGTGGCTATAGGTAGTCCTTTTAACTGAAGCATGCGACCAAATGACCAATTCTGTAACCGATCGATTCGACTGTTCCTTTCGTGAACATGCTAGCTGAAGCTAACTTTGAAATTCCATAACAATAGATCTAGAGCTCCGTTTTGGATGATTTATCTGACGTTGAGTTTGTTATTAAATTCTCTACAACTTTCATGTAGAATTTTTTTCGCCCGAGTAACTTTTTCGGATGACTTTTCGGACGTCATTAAAATTTAACAGTGAAATGTTTAATTTTGTAAAATCAATATCTTTTGATCCATTTATCTAAATGCTGCAAAAAAATTATACCCCTGAACTCGTAAAAATATAAACAACATATTGGAATGATAAAAAATTGACTTTCGATCTATTTAAAAATATGTGAATTTTGAGTATTTTCATCATAGGTTTAATTCTATGAATAATTTCAACATAATCACATTTGAAACAACACCAAAATCCACATAGACAATTTCCCCTCTTATCTCAATGCAATGGAGGAGAATCTCGAAGGGAAAGCAAGTTCGAAGAAAAGACAATGTGAAGGGAGGACAAAGATGATCAAGATTATGAAGGAAGTACATCAAAACAAGAACAAGATGACGAAGAGATGAACTACATGCCCTAGAAATTATTCTAACTACTCTCTCTCTAAATTCTCAACCCAAGCCTATGCGGCAACCCTTCGAAGACTTAGAATTGTTTGTACAAACTACGATGTGCTACGTGCCCAAGTCAAGGAGAAGTGTTCGAAGATGCAAGACAATAAAAGGTCCACGACAAGAAGTTTTAAGAGGAAGACAAGAAGTTCAAGAGAAGAATAAGAAGATCATCATGCCTTAGAATTCTAACCCCTCATACCTCTACATTCTCAACTCAACACTAGGTGTTATCTTGTACTTTTCCTAAGTGTTGGTGCACTCTAATTTTTTCTTGAAAAACCTTTTCTGACTTAGCCATTTATAAAATCTTGTCTCGTGTGAATATCGACTCCTTTCCAACATCCCTTTTATTTCTAAGTTTTTGACTTAACCATTCAACCTCTCCGCCATATCAAGCCAACCTCATTCCACAACCCTCTTGTCCATTGATCACTAAGACAAATGAAGATAAGATAAAACAAATAAACACCCCTTTGTTTGCCTTGCTTGATTTTCTTTTGTTGGAATGATTGTTTATGTTCTGTTGTTTTGTATCTTATAGTTTTGTTGAGAGAAGTGAGCGCTCATCAACTACCAAGAAAAGGAAAGTGTCACTATCACACGTCCTATTTTTCTATGCATGTAGATTTATCAATGGAATTGCATGTGTAGGTTGTTTTTAAGTTCAGTATGTGTATATGATATGCTCATCCTATTACAAGTCTTAGGATTTTCTTTAGTTCTCCCTAAGTTGCCATCGTAAGTAGATTGCTTAGTTATGCTGGTAGATTCGTGGTTGGGATCTCATGACAATTTCAATGAGGTGAAAAAGCTATGATTTTCTCTAAGGAAAACAACTTAATGAATGAATCACCTGGGTGGAATGGTTTTGACGGGTCATCGGAGTGCAGTTTATGGTGGGGATGGCCAACCAGGATAAAAAGAGATTGGACGGGTTCTAGATGGGTAACTTCCAAGTACAACCACATGTCATATGGGCTCTGCCTTAGCTGAGTACGTTGCGGAACCTTGGCCTACCGTGACTATTTAATGTAGATGTGTAGGTGGAACGAGTCCGGATCCAGGATCCAAGGTTCTGCTTCTCAAAGGCCTCGTCTCCGTCTTCTCCCAACCATTCGAGCAAAATGAGCATCATGGTGATAAAGGGTCTGACTGAGTCATGTGGGTAAAGATGTATAACCTCTGCAGAGTGTCAAAAACTAAGTACTTAGCCGTTTCCTCGGTGATGGACAACTACGAGCGACTCTACCTGGAGCTGTCTGGAAGATCTCTTTCATCCCAATTTCTAAGTAAAACTTGGTGGGTGCAACAATGGGTAGTGGACACTTGGGTAATCCAATGTTGTCCTTACAATTATTTAGGAGCACCTGTGTGACTTAGTGTGTTCTTAGTAAAAAAATATTTAAGATGAAATGTTTTTGAAAAAGATAGGATAAATCTTGCTTTCCGCAAAAGAGTCTAAACTCCACTAGCCAAATATACATGTAGGTGTTAGGCGTCATTTGTGTCCACCAAATACATCTGGCCAATACTATTCCAAATCTATTGACCCTTCGGGCTGCAACGTCTCATGTTGCAGGTTTTGACGATGAGTAAGGTTCGAAAAGGGTTACGAGTCTATCCTCAACATGCTCGCCTGTGACACATGAAGACAAAGGACTCCATGCTATATATGTTGTAATCTCTGATGTATGCTAGCCTTGTGCTATGCAAATTGTAAAGTTCATTATGTAATTCTGGATCATGCGATGTAATAATTATGACCTTTGTTTCTCGATATTACATCTTAAACTGTGTGTGGTAGCGTTCGATCCAGGGACTAGCACAGATAAGCACATGGATCGGCACCCTGCCGGGTGAGATCACTACAGATTGTTCGCTCTTGACATGAAGATGTAGGATAACGTTGCATAGAAAACAAAAATTTTCCTACCGCGAACACGCAATCCAAGCCAAGATGCAATCTAGAAGACGATAGCAACGAGGGGGTATCGAGTCTCACCCTTGAAGAGATTCCAAAGCCTAAAAGATGAGGCTCTTGTTGCTGCGGTAGACGTTCACTTGCCGCTTGCAAAAGCGCGTAGAAGATCTTGATCACGATCGGTTCCGGCGCCACGAACGGCAGCACCTCCGTACTCGGTCACACGTTCGGTTGTTGATGAAGACGACGTCCACCTCCCGCTCCAGCGGGCAGCGGAAGTAGTAGCTCCTTCTTGAATCCGACAAGCACGACGGCGTGGTGCTCGGTGGGCGGTGGAGAACTCCGGCGGAGCTTCGCTAAAGCTACGCGGGAGCTATGGAGGAGAGGGGGCGGCTAGGGTTTGGGAGGGGGGTAGCCGGCCACTTCAAGGGGGGCGGCCAGCTTGTGATCTTGGGGTGGCCGGCCCCCTCCCTTGGCCCCTCATTATATAGGTGGATTCCCAAGAGTTGGTG
>NC_061509.1:175854583-175866211 GCF_022539505.1 Lolium rigidum
AAATTGTTCGACTTTGGTCTGTCTGACATCTCACCTGTTTTTTTATCAAATTGAATATTGATGAGAGTTGGCTGCAACGCTAATTACCACGCAACTATAACTGCTTGTGATGAACAGACGATTTCTTAATGTCTAGAAAGATTTTTTCCCCTATTCCGCGTCAATATGAAAAATGGCCCTCCCTTGACATTTCCTCACGCTCTGCCATTGTGTTTTCTGCATTATAACAACCTTGAAAGTTGTGTCTGCCTGCAATCTCCTCGACAGGAAGTATTTCTTCGACAAGTGTAGCTAAGACTACTCACAATAGCAATATCACAAGTAGTATCATGCACTACATGCATGCCAAATGCTAATATGTCATATCAATTAATGATGAAAGACATGATAGTGGTATCATAGGTAGATACCGTATCATAGCGCATAGAACTATAAAAATTAATGCCAAACAAATCTTGTACACATTTTTGTATTAAGATCCTACAAATCACTAAATACATGTAACATATGATACTACTACATGATACTATGCATTGTAAAGATAATATCATACACTAGTATCATATGCATGATAGTACTACTATATGATACTCCCCATTATGACTATTCTAAGATCATCAGTACGTAGATGCCGTGTTCGATTTCGGGAATTGGTGTGTCACACAAGCACGCTTTAAATGGAAAATTTCATATATGCATATAAGGCATCGGTGGATATAGGTTGATCGAAATTACATCCGCGACGAGATCACCAGTCAATACAAGTGCACGGCACATACTCCAAGGAGCGGCCGGCGCCACTACACCAAAGCAGCGTGAAGAATCTTGGTTTCATTTTTATGTTTTTGTCAACCCTATCTACGATCAGCAGCTTATCGCATTTACGTAGAACGTAGTAGGTAGGCTAGATTGCTCGTTCGTTCGATCGTTATCCAGCCATTGGTGTCATTGACCTGGCTTGCGGTCTACATTTAAGACCCTGGTCGGTAGGTCTAATATGAGTGCTAGTACCTTCGTTTTATATTAACTGTCGCAAAATTATTTAGATCCGGAAATATGAATATACTGAAATACAGCTATATATACAAATCTACGACAGTTAATATGTCAAGCCGGAGCATATTTCATACCATAACTTGTAAAAGTGAATGCTAGAGTACACAAACTTACTCCGGGAGAGCAAATAGGTACAAACCAATCAGAAAATGACACGTGGCTACAGAAATTGTGTGAAAAAACCTGTATGTTTTTCTTTTGCACTTGTAACCATGGTGCTGCCTTACGTACATGTCCCACCTGTCAGTGTCTTACATAAATAATAATAAAAATACAAGGTGGAGATTTGAACTCACGACCAACCAGATGACTATGACCGCATCAACAATTAGTCCTCACATTGCTTCATGATAATCTACCAGAACCACTTTTTATTAAGACTGACCTGAAGGAGTAACATACATTTTTATTATCAATAATAAATTTCAGCAAGATAATAGGAAAGTTTTGCCCGCGACAGCCCGTCGTGTGTGTGCCTTCTGCATCTTACGATATTTACCCACAAAACTAATGTGACAATTGTGAATAATATTTATAGGGTTTTTATTAATATATATCTTAGACTTTATGATCTAATATTTAATATGTTTTAATTTACTGCTTAATCATGATTTTGTACACATAACGGTGCTGCACCACTTTTCTCTAAATCTTGTAGAGTAGTAGAGACTAACTAATATGTTGAGAACTACTCGCAAAAATAAATTGAGAGCAGAGAGCTAGCATATATTTAGTACGGACTGTGTCCAACCAAAAAAATAAGAGGTTATAAGAGCAATAATTCCTATCCTATGGCACAGTTAGTTTCTTTAAAAAAGGGGAGATTAATGTATGGTTATAGAGTACTCCATCGAATAATTCCTATAATTAAATGATGTCCTAATTTATTATTAGAAATTGTTG
The DNA here is from genome assembly GCF_022539505.1 of Lolium rigidum. Classification (NCBI taxonomy): domain Eukaryota; kingdom Viridiplantae; phylum Streptophyta; class Magnoliopsida; order Poales; family Poaceae; genus Lolium; species Lolium rigidum. The sequence continues at coordinate 175,856,543 of NC_061509.1, forward strand.
CTGGGTGTATTGGTAGGTGCAGGTACCCTGCATAGTTTCATTGAGAGTTCAAATCCCCACTCCGCATATATAGTTTTATTTATTTCTCTAAGCCACTGACAGGTGGGACCCGCATGTAAGGCAACGTCATGGCAACAAGTTTAAAGCAAAAAAAAACATGCAGGTCTTTTTTGCAAAATTTACAATGCCACATGTCACCTTCTAATTGCTTTTGTACCTATTTTCTCCATCTGTGCAAGGTTATGTACTGCATCATTCACTTTTACAAGTTATTGTTTGAGTTTGCTCCCGCGTGACAAGTTGTTGTACCTTGGGTGCTAATACCTCTTAATAAAAAGGGGAGAAGTGTATGGTTGTGGTGCCGCCCGAAAAAGTAAGGAGCTAGGGTTGATGCATGAATGTGTACGGACGGTGTTTAATTACCATTTAACGCATGCAGGTGGGCATGCATGCCTGCAACGGAGACGCAAGCATCCATATCATCGTTTCGCGCTGCAGCGAAAACGTCGATAGATACAACCATGTGTGTATGCTGGCTTAGGGTTCGGACTCACAGTCGGACCAACCGTTGTACTTCCTCTGTTTTATCTAACATGTCAAAAGTTTGTTAATCTTTAAATGCATCTTTAGATACGTTTGAATTTAGAAAAAACTTTCAACACATTTCATGTGATGGAGGGAATATCAAGAAGCCACACGTGGCAGCAGCTGCTAGCTGCGATCTCCGTCCTGTAGTTTGCCAGCCGTTGCCTCGCTCGGAATACATCCCACCTCCGCCAGTTGGACGTCTCCACCTCGTTGTTTGCCAAGCGCCATGTCCACCGAACGCCCGCTCGACATACATGGCGTTCGCTGAGCATTTCTAATTAGCGGTTTCGTGGACTCCGTTGAGCAAGTGTATGCCGAGGGCCGTTTTGTCGAGCATAACGCTCGGGATATTCCTTTGCGGAGCGCTTTCCATCCTATGCCAAGCGTTTCCGGTGCTCGGCAAATCTATCATTTCCTGTGGTGAGATATGTATCTAATCTGCTCAAACTTTTAACCGTTGCGTTAGGTGTGATGTAATCTTTTTTCTTTCTTTCACTATATATGTATGATGATTTGGAAATATGTTAGAAGGCGTTTGATATGAAAAACAACTAAGCATTATCATCCATTAGGCTCTATGTACGGTGTCTCTGAGTTACACATGCTGCTTACTGCTTTATAGTTTTTTTTAGGGATTTCTATTTTCGTGCCCTCGGGTCCTTAGTTGTGCTCAGTTTTTCTCAGCTCCTTAGTTTTTCCTCAGTTTTCCGCAAGTCCTTGTTTGAAACGCGCAGAAGCAGCTCAGACGGCACGATTCCCGTTTAGTTGACCGTTCCGTGCTGACGTGTGGGGCCGCGTCGTGTGGGCCCGCGTCGCGTGGGGCTGGTAGAAAGGGACCGCGTGGGACAGGACGAGATAGCGTTTGGTTGCACGTGAGCAGGAGCTGGGTTTTGTCTATCTCGCAAATTGGCATTTTCCCTTTTAAGAGTACCTTTTCCGCCTCCTTCTCTCTGCCTTTTTCACCTAATTAGTATCAAATCTAGAGAAGCTTGCATTTCTGTCTTTCTTCAATTATTATTTGTGCCTTTTGGTCCTCGTTGTTTGCCCAATATGGCAGCAAATCTAGTAGGGAGCCCAATCTAGTACTCCATCTGGTCCATATGTATGTAGTTAAATCTAGAAACAAATCTATAGGGAATGTACGATAAATTCACACGGTCATATAGTAGAATAGGGATAGATAATAGGGATCCCTCCCTAGATAATAAGCTGCATACAGCAGCCAAACATAGTAACAGGTTCGAGGTTCTTCACATCACCATCATACTAACAACATAACAACAAGGGATCCCTAGCTAACAACAAAGGGATCCCAACAACAAAATGGAGGAGGCAACAGCAACACACGTCCAGGACTCTGCCTACCCCATCTGCCTCTGCCTCCACTTGTTGCTCCCCTTGGGAGCCTTGGGCTTGAGCGGAGGCATGCGCCCGGCGGAGATCTCCACCCGCTGGATGCTGCGGAGGTGCATGCCGAGCGCCATGTGCTTGGCGCGGAAGGGGTGGGGGTTCACCGACGCGCCGACCTTGGGGTTGGTGTTGCCGATGTTCTCGGCATGCGTGAGGAGTGATACGTCCAAATTGCATCACTATTTTATATCATAATTTGCTGTTATTCATTGATATATTTCATATTGGAACACAATACTTATGTTATTTCATCTATTTTGCATGTTTCATGATTATTTGGAGATCAAGCACCGGAGCCAGGATTCTGCTGGAAAAAGCACCGTCGGAATGCAATATTTCGGAAGATCAACTGTGGAAGGGAGTTTTACCAAAAATCCTATTTTTCCGGATGACGAAGGAAGCCGGAAGGAGGGGCCGAGGAGGACCCGGGGTGGGCCCACACCCTAGGGCGGCGCGGCCCATGCCCCGGCCGCGCCGCCATGTGGTCCGGGGGCCCACGACCCCTTTCGCCTCCTTTTCTTCGCGAAACCCTTCGTCCCGAAGACCTAAGCCACGGAGGAATCCTCACGAAGGGTTACAGCCGCCTCGCGGGGCGGAGAACACCGGAGAGAAAAGAGCTCTCCGGCGGGCAGGAATCCGCCGGGAAATTCCCTCCCGGAGGGGAAATCGACGCCATCGTCACCGCCATCGAGCTGGACATCATCTCCATCACCATCACCATCATCTCCACCATCATCACCGCCATCTCCTCCGCTGGACATCGTCACCGCTGTAGCAATTTGGGTTTGATCTTGATTGTTTGATAGGGGAAACTCTCCCGGTATCTATTCATACTTGTTGTTGATGCTATTGAGTGAAACCATTGAACCAAGTTCATGTTCAGATTGTTATTCATCATCATATCACCTCTGATCATGTTCCATATGATGTCTCGTGAGTAGTTCGTTTAGTTCTTGAGGACATGGGTGAAGTCTAAATGTTAGTAGTGAACTATGGTTGAGTAATATTCAATGTTATGATATTTAAGTTGTGGTGTTATTCTTCTAGTGGTGTCGTGTGAACGTCGACTACACGACACTTCACCATTTATGGGCCTAGGGGAATGCATCTTGTACTCGTTTGCCAATTGCGGGGTTGCCGGAGTGACGAAACCTGAGCCCCCGTTGGTATATCGATGCGAGGAGGGATCGCGAGGATCTCGAGTTTAAGGCTGTGGTTAGATTTATCTTAATTACTTTCTTGTAGTTGCGGATGCTTGCAAGGGGTATAATCACAAGTATGTATTAGTCCTAGGAAGGGCGGTACATTAGCACAGAGTTCACCCACACAACACTTATCAAAACAATGAAGATTAATCAGCTGTATGTAGCGAAAGCACTAGACTAAAATCCCGTGTGTCCTCGAGAACGTTTGGTCATTATAAGTAAACAAACCGGCTTGTCCTTTGTGCTAAAAAGGATTGGGCCACTCGCTGCAATTATTTCTCTCGCATTTTACTTACTTGTACTTTATTTATCTGTTACATCAAAAACCCCCGAATATCTGTCTGTGAGCATTTACAGTGAAACCTACATCGAAACTGCTTGTCAACACCTTCTGCTCCTCGTTGGGATCGACATTCTTACTTATCGAAGATACTACGATACACCCCCTATACTTGTGGGTCATCAAGACTATTTTCCGGCGCCGTTGCCGGGAGTGAAGCGCTATTGGTAAGTGGAATTGGTAAGGAAAACCTTTACTTGTTTGTGCTGATTTTATTTCTGCCTCGTTGCTATAAGTCATTATGGAGAGATCTTCTCTTCAATTTCTATTTGGGAAATCTACTACTACTGCAACGGTAGTGGATGAGGCGCCAGGTGAGGAAGTAATACCATATAAAATACCTACGAAAATTATTGAACATGTTATGGATAACCGCTATGAAGGGGATGGAACTCTCCATCCTGGTGATCATTTACTGTTTTTGCATGAATTATGCGGGTTATTCAAATGTGCAGGTATTACTATGAATGAAGTTAGGAAGAAGCTATTCTCTATATCGCTGTCCGGTAAAGCGGCGCATTGGTATAAATTGCTTGAAGAATGGTGATTCTCTTGATTGGGAGGACATTGTGCCTTTATTCTATTCCAAATTTTATCCTCCAAGTGAAATTCACAAAGATCGGAACCGCATATATAATTTCTGGCCTCATGATGGAGAGAGTATTGCCCAAGCTTGGGGAGATTGAAGTCTTTAATGCTCAAATGCCCCATTCATGAGCTTCCTGGTAATATTATTATTGATAATTTCTATGCAAGACTTTCTTTTCAAGACAAGACCTTGCTGGATACTTCTTGTTCTGGATCATTTACACGCAACAAAGAAGAGTTTAAAAGGGACCTTCTTGATCGGATCCAAGAAAATACTGAAGGATGGGAGAACGACAAAGATAGAGAATCAGGTATAATTTATGATTATAAATGCATTGAAGCTTTTATGGATACTGATACATTTCGTAATATTAGTGCTACATATGGTCTTGATTCTCAAGTTGCTGCAAACCTTTATAAAGCTTTTGCCTCTCATTATGAATTGCCTAAGAAGAATTTTGATAAGTATCATGAACCATATAAAGATAAAATTGATTCATCTATTAATAAGTGTGTTGTAATTGAAACTGCTGATCGTGTTATTCCTGAAGCTTATATTGAAAAAACTCCTTTTCCTGCTAAAATGAAAGAGTACTCTGTTATAAATAGTGCGGTTCATAAAAGTGAAAAGAAACCTAGAGAACCTGAAGAACAAATAAAAGTTGAACCTGCTGTTGCAATAGTTAAAGATCTTGTGACTGAAAATGTTGAGGATGGTCATATTATTTTCTGTGAAGATGCTTCTAATATTGTTTCACATCCTAATAAACCCAAACAAGCTAGTGTTCCTATGATATCTCGTTAAAATTGGTGATCATTGCTATTATGGTTTATGTGATATTGGTGCAAGTGTTAGTGCTATACCTTATGAGCTTTACACGGAGATTATGCACGAAATTGATTCTTGTGAACTTGAAGAAATTGATGTGGTTATTCAGCTGGCTAATAGAGAAACTATTTCACCAATTGGTATTGTTCGAGATGTGGAAGTTCTATGTGGTAAGATTAAATATCCTGCCGACTTTTTGGTACTTGGTTCTGCTGCTAGTGATTATTGTCCTATCATTTTTGGTAGACCTTTTCTAAATACATGTGGAGCTATTATAGATTGCAAGAAAGAGAAAATTTTGACCAAATTTGCTGGTGAATCTTATGAGTTTAACTTCTCTAAATTTACTAAAACTCCTTATAAAGCTGATTTGCCTAGTAATGATTTTAAAATGGAGCAAGTGTGCATCTATTGTTCTTGTTCCTAATAATCCTTTGCGAGCAACATTTGGAGGATAGCGAGAGTGAAGTTTTTAGGAAAGAAAGAGAGGAGCTTGAGGAGATTTTTCTTCGCCAACCTATTCTCAAACATGATTTACCGGTGGAAGACTTGGGTACAACACCGCCACCAAAGGAAGATCCTGTTTTTGATTTAAAGCCTTTACCTGATAATCTTAAATATGCTCATATTGATGATAAGAAAATATATCCTGTTATTATTAGTTCTAAACTTACAGAGTATGAAGAAGAAAGATTATTGCAAATATTGAAGAAACACCGAGGTGCTATTGGCTATACTCTTGATGACTTGAAGGGGATTTCTCCCTCTATTTGCCAACATGCCATTAATATGGAAGATGATGCGAAGCCAGTTGTTGAACCTCAGCGTCGTCTAATTCCTAAGATGAAGGATGTGGTAAGAAATGAGGTATTACGACTTCTTGAAGCTGGTATTATATATCCTATTGCCGATAGTAGATGGGTTAGTCCTGTGCATTGCGTTCCTAAGAAAGGAGGAATGACTGTTGTGCCTAATGATAATGATGAGCTCATACCTCAAAGAGTAGTTGTAGGGTATAGAATGTGCATTGATTATCGAAAAGTTAATAAAGTTACTAAGAAAGATCATTACCCTTTACCATTTATTGATCAAATGCTAGAAAGGTTATCTAAAAATACTCATTTTTGTTTTCTTGATGGTTATTCGGGTTTTCACAAATTGTCGTTAAAGCTAAAGATCAAGAGAAAACCACTTTTACTTGTCCCTATGGAACTTATGCTTATAGGCGTATGCCTTTTGGTTTATGTAATGCTCCTGCTACTTTTCAAAGATGCATGTCCGCTATTTTTCATGGCTTTTGTGAGAGTATTGTGGAAGTATTCATGGATGATTTTTCTGTCTACGGGAATTCTTTTGATAGTTGCTTGCGAAACCTTGATAAAGTTTTGCGTGAGATGTGAAGAAACTAACCTTGTTCTTAATTGGGAGAAATGCCACTTTATGGTTAATGAAGGAATTGTATTGGGACATAAAATTTCCGAGAGAGGTATTGAAGTTGATAGAGCTAAAGTTGAAGCTATTGAGAAGATGCCCTATCCGAGGGATGTTAAAGGTATTCGTAGTGTTCTTGGTCATGTCTGGGTTTTATAGGAGATTTATTAAAGATTTCTCCAAGATTTCAAAGCCTCTTACTAATCTTCTTCAAAAAGATGTACCTTTTGTTTTTGATGATGATTGTAAGGAAGCTTTTGAAACTCTAAAGAAAGCCTTAACAACTCGCCTCCTATAGTTGAACCTCCGATTGGAATTTACCATTTGAAATTATGTGTGATGCTAGTGATTTTAGTTGTAGGCGCTGTTCTTGGACAGCGGGTAGATAAAAAATTAAATGTTATTCATTATGCTAGCAAGACTCTTGATGCTGCTCAAAGAAATTATGCTACTACTGAAAAAGAATTGTTAGTCGTAGTCTTTGCTTGTGATAAATTTAGATCTTATATTGTTGATTCAAAAGTTACAATTCATACCGATCATGCCGCAATTAGATACCTTATGACAAAGAAAGATGCTAAGCCGAGGCTTATTAGATGGGTACTTCTTTTGCAAGAATTTGATTTACATATTGTAGATAGGAAAGGTGCTGATAATCCCGTTGTCGATAATTTGTCTAGATTGGAAAATATTGCTTATGATCCTGTTCTCGTTAATGATAGTTTTCCAAATGAACAATTGGCTGTAATAAAGGTGAGCTCGCGAGACAGTCCTTGGTATGCTGATTATGCTAACTTTATTGTTTCCAAGTACTTGCCTCCAACCTTTTCAGCTCAACGAGAGGAGGAAATTCTTTTATGACTTGAGGCATTATTTCTGGGATGACCCACACTTATATAAAGAAGGAGTGGATGGTATTATGCGAAGGTGTGTTCCCGAATATGAACAACAAGAGATATTGAGTAAATGTCATGGCAGTGCTTATGGAGGACATCACGCTGGAGATAGAACCGCGCAAAAGGTTCTACAATCAGGTTTTTATTGGCCAACTCTCTTCAAAGATGCAAGGAAGTTTATTTTATCTTGTGATGAATGCCAAAGGGTTGGTAATATCTCCAGACGCAATGAAATGCCTATGAATTATACTCTTGTTATTGAACCGTTTGATTGTTGGGGATTTGACTTCATGGGACCTTTTCCCTCTTCAAAAGGTAACACTCATATACTTGTTGCTCTTGATTATGTTACTAAATGGGTGGAAGCCATACCTACAAAAAGTGCCGATGGTGAGACCTCTTTAAAAATGCTTTTAGATATTATTTTTCCTAGATTTGGAGTACCTAGATATATTATGACTGATGGAGGTTCTCATTTTATTCATGGAGGTTTTAGAAAAACTCTTGCTAAGTATGGTATTAATCATAGAATTGCTTCTTGATACGTCTCCAACGTATCGATAATTTCTTGTGTTCCATGCCACATTATTGATGTTATCTACATGTTTTATGCACACTTTATGTCATATTCGTGCATTTTCTGGAACTAACCTATTAACAAGATGCCGAAGTGCCGATTCTTTGTTCTACTCGCTTTTTGGTTTCGTAAATCCTAGTAAAGAAATATTCTCGGAATTGGACGAAATAAAAGCCCGCGAGGCCTATTTTCAAACGAAGCTTCCGGAAGACCGAAGACGAGACGAAGAGGGGCCACGGGGGGAGCCAAACCCTAGGGCGGCGCGGCCCCACCCCCGGCCGCGCCGGCCTATGGTGTGGGGCCCCCGTGCCGCCTCTCGACTTGCCCTTCCGCCTACAAATAGCCTCCGTGACGAAACCCCCGACGCGAGAGCCACGATACGGAAAACCTTACCGAGACGCCGTCGCCGCCGATCCCATCTCGGGGGATCCCGGAGATCGCCTCCGGCACCCCGCCGGAGAGGGGAATCATCTCCCGGAGGACTCTACACCGCCATGGTCGCTCTCGGAGTGATGAGTGAGTAGTCTACCCCCGGACTATGGGTCCATAGCAGTAGCTAGATGGTTGTCTTCTCCCCATTGTGCTATCATTGTCGGATCTTGTGAGCTGCCTATCATGATCAAGATCATCTATATGTAATCCTATATGTTGCGTTTGTTGGGATCCGATGAATAGAGAATACTTGTTATGTTGATTATCAAAGTTATGCTTATGTGTTGTTTATGATCTTGCATGCTCTCCGTTTCTAGTAGAGGCTCTGGCCAAGTTTTTACTTTTAACTCCAAGAGGGAGTACTTATGCTCGATAGTGGGTTCATGCTCGCATTGACACCCGGGACGAGTGACGGAAAGTTCTAAGGTTGTGTTGTGCTGTTGCCACTAGGGATAAAACATTGATGCTATGTCTAAGGATGTAGTTGTTGATTACATTACGCACCATACTTAATGCAATTGTCTCCGTTGCTTTGCAACTTAATACTGGAGGGGGTTCGGATGATAACTCGAAGGTGGACTTTTTAGGCATAGATGCGGTTGGATGACGGTCTATGTACTTTGTCGTAATGCCCAATTAAATCTCACTATACTCATCATGATATGTATGTGCATGGTCATGCTCTCTTTATTTGTCAATTGCCCAAGCTGTAATTTGTTCACCCAACATGCTGTTCGTCTTATGGGAGAGACACCTCTAGTGACCCGTGGACCCCGGTCCAATTCTCTTTACCGAAATACAATCTCATCGCAATACTTGTTTCTACTGTTTTCTCTCGCAAACAATCATCTTCCACACAATACGGTTAATCCTTTGTTACAGCAAGCCGGTGAGATTGACAACCTCACATCTGCTTCGTTGGGGCAAAGTACTTTGGTTGTGTTGTGCAGGTTCCACGTTGGCGCCGGAATCTTCTGGTGTTGCGCCGCACTACGTCCCGCCGCCATCAACCTTCAACGTGCTTCTTGGCTCCTCCCGGTTCGATAAACCTTGGTTTCTTTACGAGGGGAAAACTTGCTTCTTGTGCTCATCATACCTTCCTCTTGGGGTTGCCCAACTGAACGTGTGAAATACACGCCATCAAGCATATTTTACGGCGCTCGCTGCCGGGGAGATCAAGACACAGCTGCAAGGGGAGTCTCCACTTCTCAATCTCTTTACTTTGTTTTTGTCTTGCTTAATTTTATTTACTACTTTGTTTGCTGCACTTATATCAAAATACAAAAAAAATTAGTTGCTAGTTTTACTTTATTTGCTATCTTGTTTGCTATATTGAAAACACAAAAAAATTAGTTACTAGCATTTACTTTACT
>NC_061509.1:175866311-175922858 GCF_022539505.1 Lolium rigidum
TCATTCTCTCCCATGCTTGAGCAACATGTTCATTATCTAATTGCTTGAAATTCATTATGCTACTTCTTAAAGATATAATTTTAGCGGGAGGATAATATCGACCAATAAAAGCATCTTTACATTTAGTCCATGAATCAATACTATTTCTAGGCAGAGATAGCAACCAATCTTTAGCTCTTCCTCTTAAGGAGAAAGGAAACAATTTTAATTTTATAATGTCACCATCTACATCCTTATACTTTTGCATTTCACATAGTTCAACAAAATTATTAAGATGGGCAAGCAACATCATCGTAACTAACACCGTAAAATTGCTCTCTCATAACAAGATTCAAGAAAGCAGTGTTTAATTTCAAAGAATTCTGCTCGTAGTAGCAGGTGGAGCAATAGGTGTGCATAGGAAATCATTATTATTTGTGCTAGTGAAGTCACACAACTTAGTATTCTCAACAAGTACTCCATTTTAGCAAGTAGTAAATAAAGCAAACTAAATAAAGTAAATGCAAGTAACTAATTTTTTGTGTTTTCAATATAGAGAACAAGACAGTAAATAAAGTAAAACTAGCAACTAATTTTTTTGTGTTTTTAATATAAGAGCAAACAAAGCAGTAAATAAAATAAAGCAAGACAAAAACAAAGTAAAGAGATTGGAAGTGGAAACTCCCCTTGCAGCGTGTCTTGATCTCCCCGGCAACGGCGCCAGAAAAAATGCTTGATGGCGTGTAAGACACACGTCCGTTGGAAACCCCAAGAGGAAGGTGTGATGCGTACAGCAGCAAGTTTTCCCTCAATAAGAAACCAAGGTTATCGAACCAAGAGGAGCCAAGAAGCACGTTGAAGGTTGTTGGTGGAGGAGTGTAGTGCGGCGCAACACCGTGGATTCCGGCGCCAACGTGGAACCCGCACAACACAATCACGCAACTTTGCCCCAACGTAATAGTGGAGGTTGTCAATCTCACCGGCTTGCTCGTAAACAAAGGATTAGATGTATAGTGTGGATGATGATGGTTGTTTGCGAAGAACAAGAAAGAACAATTGCAGCAGATTGTATTTCATATGTAAAGAATAGGACCGGGGTCCACAGCTCACTAGTGGTGTCTCTCCCATAAGATAAGCAGATGTTGGGTGAAAAAATTACAGCTTGGGCAATTGACAAATAAAGAAGGCATAACAATGCACATACGTATATCATGATGAGTACTATGAGATTTAATCAGTGGCATTACGACAAAGTACATAGACCGCTATCCAAGCATGCATCTATGCCTAAAAAGTCCACTTTCAGAGTTATCATCCGAACCCCTCCAAGTATTAAGTTGTAAACAATAGACAATTGCATTAAGTATGGTGCGTAATGTAATCAACACAAATATCCTTAGACAAAGCATCGATGTTTTATCCCTAGTGGCAACAAGACATCCACAACCTTAGAACTTTCCGTCACTGTCCCGCATTTAATGGAGGCATGAACCCACTATCGAGCATAAATACTCCCTCTTGGAGTCACAAGTATCAACTTGGCCGTAGCCTCTACTAGCAACGGAGAGCATGCAAGAACATAAATAACATATATGATAGATTGATAATCAACTTGACATAGTATTCAATATTCATCTGATCCCAACAAACACAACATGTAGGATTACAAATAGATGATCTTGATCATGATAGGCAGCTCACAAGATCTAACATGATAGCACAATGAGGAGAAGACGACCATCTAGCTACCGCTATGGACCCATAGTCCAGGGGTGAACTACTCACACATCGATCCGGAGGTGATCATGGCGATGAAGAGACCTCCGGGAGATGATTCCCCTCTCCGGCAGGGTGCCGGAGGCGATCTCCTGAATCCCCCGAGATGGGATTGGTGGCGGCGGCGTCACTGGAAGGTTTTTCGTATCGTGGCTCTCGGTACTGGGTGTTTCGCGATAAAGGCTTTAAGTAGGCGGAAGGGCAGGTCAGGAGGCGGCACGGGGGCCCCACACAACAGGCTGGCGCGGCCAGGGCCCAGGCCGCGCCGCCTTGTTGTGTCGTCGCCCCGCGGCCCCACTTCGTTTACTCTCCGGTCTTCTGGAAGCTTCGTGCAAAAATAGGACCCTGGGCGTTGATTTCGTCCAATTCCGAGAATATTTCCTTACTAGGATTTCTGAAACCAAAAACAGCAGAAAACAAAGAATCGGCTCTTCGGCATCTCGTCAATAGGTTAGTGCCGGAAAATGCATAAATATGACATATAATGTGTATAAAACATGTGAGTATCATCATAAAAGTAGCATGGAACATAAGAAATTATAGATACGTTTGAGACGTATCATGTAGGTGGAACGAGTCCGGATCCAGGATCCAAGGTTCTGCTTCTCAAAGGCTTCGTCTCCGTCTTCTCCCAACCATTCGAGCAAAATGAGCATCATGGTGATAAAGGGGCTGACTGATTCATGTGGGTAAAGATGTACAACCTCTGCAGAGTGTCAAAAACTAAGTACTTAGCCGTTTCCTCGGTGATGGACAACTACGAGCGACTCTACCTGGAGCTGTCTGGAAGATCTCTCTCATCCCAATTTCTAAGTAAATCTTGGTGGGTGCAACAATGGGTAGTGGACACTTGGGTGATCCAATGTTGTCCTTACAATTATTTAGGAGCACCCGTGTGACTCAGTGTGTTCTTAGTAAAAAAAAAATTTAAGATGAAATGTTTTTGAAAAAGATAGGATAAACCTTGCTTTCCGTAAAAGAACCTAAACTCCACTAGCCAAATATACATGTAGGTGTTAGGCGTCATTTGTGTCCACCAAAGACATCTTGCCAATACTATTCCAAATGTATTGACCCTTCGGGCTGCAACGTTTCATGTTGCAGGTTTTGACGATGAGTAAGGTTCGAAAAGGGTTACGAGTCTATCCTCGACATGCTCGCCTGTGACACATGAAGACAAAGGACTCCATGCTATATATGTTGTAATCTCTGATGTATGCTAGCCTTGTGCTATGCAAATTGTAAAGTTCATTATGTAATTCTGGATCATGCGATGTAATAATTATGACCTTTGTTTCTCGATATTACATCTTAAACTGTGTGTGCTAGCGTTTGATCGAGGGACTAGCACAGATAAGCACATGGATCGGCACCCTGCCGGGTGAGATCACTACAGATTGTTCGCTCTTGACATGAAGAATGGTTAATCTTGAGTGACAAACCTATAAGAGAGCCGGTGTCATCAAGCCTGAACCTTACGATGGTAAAGAAATATACCCTTACAATAGGAAAGTGTTGCCAATCATAGGAATACGGTGAGGATGAACAACATCGGCGTTTTGAAGAATAGTGGAAGCCTTTGAAGACGTCGACAAGAAGTATGATGAAGGATGTCCCGAAGAATGAAGAATACTTAACTTAGCCTTCTCATTGACCCAAAGAGTGAGCCTTCCATGTCAAAAAGAAGTTCAACAACCATCCTATTTATGCTAGAAGCCCTACTAAGAAGAAATCATCTGCCTAAGATCATTGAAGAAGTATAGGAGTTCAAGCCATGTGAATAGACACCCGCCAATTGGGAATGAATTTAAAAGATACATAAGATACAAAAGATGATCCAGTGTTAAGTCATACCCAGCACGAACCTCGTTTGAACCCAAGACTCAAGATTACCTGCAAAGTTTCTTTTAAGGGTGGTAGCCCACCTGGACATATCTCAAGCCCGACTTCTTTCTAACCTTTCTCGAATCTCGAGGACGAGATTCCTTTTAAGGGTGGTAGTATGTCACATCCCAAAATTTTCTAAATTTGGGAATGTAAAATGAAAATAAATTTAATGCTTGATTGTTTGAACTTGATTGAGAATTCACATGGAATTAAAACTTTTCAGAGTTATTTAAAAGTAACTTCCAAAATGGTGTTTTCAAAGACTTTTGGTTTCAAATTACTTTTAAAATCAAATATATTTTGACTTTCAAGATTTTCAAATCCTTAAAAGATACTCGTATTATTTGAGAAAACAAGAATATCCTAAAAGTTTTACTTTGCAAAGTATTGCACAAGTAGCTATGTGGGCAAAAGTTCATAAAATTATTATTGTATTTTCAATATGGACATTAAATAAGTTCCTTAATGTCCCAAACCATTATTTTAATTTTTACAAATGTTTAAAAATTTATTTGATTTCATTTGAAGCTAAAGCAAAAGTTATAAAAAAAACAACAGAAATTCGAAAGAACAAAAAAAAGGGGCCAGAACGACCAAACCAACCGAAGTGGCCCAGTCCAGTCGGCCAGACCACAGCAGACCTCTCTCGTTTATTTGTTTTCCTTTAAATTCCCTTTGGGCCGCACAGAACCTGGCCCAATTTACAAACCGATCGAACCAGCCCATCTAGGCCATCGATCGTCTTCCTCCTTTCACATGCACGTACATGTACATGAACTCCAGTCTTCACGACACAACGCAGTCAATCTTTCCTTCCTTTCTCTCCTCAGTTCTAGCCACCGATTGCTCTCGACTTTAATCCGAAAATTGCTCCAAATTCAATGAAGATTCCATCCAGAAAATTTACTTTCTATTTGGACGCTCCAATTTCGCAAACCGACGCGGTGAACTAAATACGGCCCGGTGGCATTCCTTTTTCGATCTCTCTCCTCCCTCCATATAAATACAAACTAAAAGAAGCATCGCGTGTTCCTTATTCTTCTACGCCATTTTGGTTTACAAATTATATTTAGAGGAGCTCTGTACAGCCCGTACCGATCATACCATCATCAGCCACACCTTCAAGTTCATCGTCAGATCTTGTCACCGTCAGTGATCATCTCGTTCATTCCTTTCACCAACGGACTATTATCGGCAAGGGTCACCTCATGGACATGGTGGTGCATCGCTTTGTCCATGTTGGCCGTGACGTCATCGGAGTTCATCGGACGATTATGTCACGTACGGTAATCCTCTCGTCGATTCCGTTTTCCTCTACGCTTACCTAATCGAAGCCTACCTCGAGGACATATTTTTACGCCATTTTGTTTCAGTTTTTCCATCGCCATCCGACGCCACCGTCCCTCCATCCGGTCGCCACCGGTGCTAGAAGCTTTACCAAGAACAGCCAAGCACTTAGTCGTCTTCGCTTCATCCTCCTCCACACCGGCGATGTTGTCCTCGACCGTGGAGACCTACCCAACGACGGCAATGTCAAGATCAAGCTCACTGCTCACAGCCGTCGTGTGCGTGTTTACTGGCGCCCTGGACGTCTCCCGCTGGTGAGCTGCTGATTGTTTTATTTTTCTTTCCTCTCTTTTCCTTCCACCTAAGATCTAGATCCAGTGGCTATAGGTAGTCCTTTTAACTGAAGCATGCGACCAAACGACCAATTCTGTAACCGATCGATTCGACTGTTCCTTTCGTGAACATGCTAGCTGAAGCTAAGCTTTGAAATTCCATAACAATAGATCTAGACCTCCGTTTTGGATGATTTCTCTGACGTTGAGTTTGTAATTAAATTCTCCACAATTTTCATGTAGAAAGTTTTTTCGCCCGAGTAACTTTTTTGGATGCGGACGTCATTAAAATTTAACAGCGAAATGTTTAACTTTGTAAAATCAATATCTTTTGATCTATTTATCTAAATGCTGCAAAAATTATACCCTTGAACTCGTAAAAATATAAACAACATATTGGAATGATAAAAATTTGACTTTTGAACTATTTAAAAATATGTGAATTTTGAGTATTTTCATCATAGGTTTAATTCTATGAATAATTTCAACATAATCACATTTGAAATAAATGGATCCTACCATCATACCCAACACCAAAATCCACATAGACAATTTCCCCTCCTATCTCAATGCAATGGAGGAGGATCTCGAAGGGAAAGCAAGTTCGAAGAAAAGACAATTGAAGGGAAGAAAAAGATGATCAAGATTATGAAGGAAGTACTTCAAAACAAGAAGAAGATGACGAAAAGATGAACTACATGCCCTAGAAATTATTCTAACTACTCTCTCTCTAAATTCTCAACCCAAGCCTATGCGGCAACCCTTCGAAGACTTAGAATTGTTTGTACAAACTACGATGTGCTACGTGCCCAAGTCAAGGAGAAGTGTTCGAAGATGCAAGACAAGAAAAGGTCCACGACAAGAAGTTTGAAGAGGAAGACAAGAAGTTCAAGAGAAGAATAAGAAGATCATCATGCCTTAGAATTCTAACCCCTCATACCTCTACATTCTCAACTCAACACTAGGTGTTATCTTGTACTTTTCCTAAGTGTTGGTGCACTCTAACTTTTTCTTGAAAAACCTTTTCTGACTTAGCCATTTATAAAATCTTGTCTCGTGTGAATATCGACTCCTTTCCAACATCCCTTTTATTTCTAAGTTTTTGACTTAACCATTCAACCTCTCCGCCATATCAAGCCAACCTCATGCCACAACCCTCTTGTCCATTGATCACTAAGACAAATGAAGATAAGATAAAACAAATAAACACCCCTTTGTTTGCCTTGCTTGATTTTATTTTGTTGGAATGATTGTTTATGTTCTGTTGTTTTGTATCTTATAGTTTTGTTGAAAGAAGTGAGCGCTCATCAACTACCAAGAAAAGGAACTGTCACTATCACACGTCCTATTTTTCTATGCATGTAGATTTATCAATGGAATTGCATGTGTAGGTTGTTTTTAAGTTAAGTATGTGTATATGATATGCTCATCCTATTACAAGTCTTAGGATTTTTTCTTTAGTTCTCCCTAAGTTGCCATCGTAAGTAGATTGCTTAGTCATGCTGGTAGATTCGTGGTTGGGATCTCATGACCATTTCAATGAGGTGAAAAAGCTATGATTTTCTCTAAGGAAAACAACTTAATGAATGAATCACTTGGGTGGAATGGTTTTGACGGGTCATCAGAGTGCAGTTTATGGTGGGGATGGCCACCCAGGATAAAAAGAGATTGGACGGGTTCTAGATGGGTAACTTCCAGATGTAGATGTGTAGGTGGAACGAGTCCGGATCCAGGATCCAAGGTTCTGCTTCTCAAAGGCCTCGTCTCCGTCTTCTCCCTGATGGGATTCGTAGCATAGAAAACAAAAAATTTCCTACCGCAAGAACGAACAACAAGCCAAGATCCAAACTAGAAGATGGTAGCAATGAGAAGATCATGAGACTAACCCTCGAAGATTTCCAAAGCCTACGAGATTAGATCTCGTTGTTGCAGAAGATGATCACTTGCCGCTTTCAAAAACGCGTAGAAGATCTTGACGGTGCCACAGTCGGGCAGCACCTCCGTACTCGGTCACACGTTCGGTGTTGATGACGACATCCTTCTCCCCGTTCCAGCGGGCAGCGGATGTAGTAGATCCTCCTCGGAATCCCGCCAGCACGACGGCGTGGTGGCGGTGGTGGTGGAGAAATCCTGCAGGGCTTCGTCGTAGCCGTGCAAGAGGGAGGAGGAGGAAGGGGCGGCTAGGGTTTGGGGAGAGGGAGCTTGGGCTGCGACTTGTGCACCTCTTGGGGCTCCCCTTGCCCTCTTTTTATAGGTGGAAAAGGTCCTTGGATCGTCCAAGACCTGCCCCCAAAGTTTGGGAGAGTTCCAGCTGTCAGCCGAAACCTACTAGAACTAGGACTCTTTTGCCAAATCTGAATCTGCCTTAGGGGAAACTTCTTAACCCTTAAGGAAAACATGGATACACCTATTATGGAACCCTCCAGACTTCCTTAGACAGCCTGGGTCGTCCCGGACACTTCCGGAACCTTCCACAATATTCCGGACTATTCCGGTCCTTACAAAACCTTCTAGAAGCTCCGGTCAAAACACCGGACTTTTTTTCGAACCCCGGAAAATGACTTCCCATATATGAATCTTATTCTCCGGACCATTCCAAACCTCCTCGTGATGTCTTGGATCCCATCCGAGACTCCGAACAACATTCGAGCTCCATTCCATATTCCATATCTACTTAAAACGACATCAAACCTTAAGTGTGTCACCCTATGGTTCGAGAACTATGCGGACATGATCGAGACTCTTCTCCGATCAATAACTAATAGCGGGACCTGGAGATCCATAATAGCTCCCACATATTCAACGATGACTTCGTGATCGAAAAGAACCATTTACATACGATACCGATTCCCTTTGTCACGCGATACTTTACATGTCCGAGGTTCGATCATCGGTATCTCCATACCTAGTTCAACCTCGTTACCGATAAGTACTCTTTACTCGTTGATACGTCTCCGACGTATCGATAATTTCTTATGTTCCATGCCACATTATTGATGATATCTACATGTTTTATACACATTATATGTCGTATTTATGCATTTTCCGGTACTAACCTATTAACGAGATGCCGAAGAGCCAGTTGCTGTTTTCTACTGTTTTTGGTTTCATAAATCCTAGTAAAGAAATATTCTCGGAATTGGACGAAATCAACGCCCAGGGGCCTATTTTTCCACGAAGCTTCCAGAAGTCCGAAGGAGAGACGAAGTGGGGCCACGAGGCGGCCACACACTAAGGCGGCGCGGCCTGGGCCTGGGCCGCACCGGCCTGTTGTGTGGGGCCCACGTGTGGCCCCCTGACCTGCCCTTCCGCCTACATATAGTCTTCGTCGCGAAACCCCCAGGACCGAGAGCCACGATACGGAAAACCTTACTGAGACGCCGCCGCCGCCAATCCCATCTCGGGGGATTCTGGATATCACCCCCGGCACCCTGCCGGAGAGGGGATTCATCTCCCGGAGGACTCTTCACCGCCATGGTCGCCTCCGGAGTGATGAGTGAGTAGTTCACCCCTGGACTATGGGTCCATAGCAGTAGCTAGATGGTTGTCTTCTCCTCATGTGCTTCATTGTCGGATCTTGTGAGCTGCCTAACATGATCAAGATCATCTATCCGTAATTCTATATGTTGTGTTTGTCGGGATCCGATGGATAGAGAATACTATGTTATGTTGATTATCAATCTATTACCTATGTGTTGTTTATGATCTTGCATGCTCTCCGTTATTAGTAGAGGCTCGGCCAAGTTTTTGCTCTTAACTCCAAGAGGGAGTATTTATGCTCGATAGTGGGTTCATGCCTCCATTAAATCTGGGACAAGTGACGTAAAGTTCTAAGGTTGTGGATGTGCTGTTGCCACTAGGGATAAAACATTGATGCTATGTCCGAGGATGTAGTTATTGATTACATTACGCACCATACTTAATGCAATTGTCCGTTGTTTTGCAACTTAATACCGGAAGGGGTTCGGATGATAACCTCGAAGGTGGACTTTTAGGCATAGATGCATGCCGGATAGCGGTCTATGTACTTTGTCGTAATGCCCAATTAAATCTCACAATATTCATCATATCATGTATGTGCATTGTTATGCCCTCTCTATTTGTCAATTGCCCGACCGTAATTTGTTCACCCAACATGCTATTTATCTTATGGGAGAGACACCTCTAGTGAACTCGTGGACCCCGGTCCATTCTTTACATCCGAAATACAAATCTGCTGCTATTGTTCTTTACTCGTTCTTTGCAAACAATCATCATCCACACTATACATCTAATCCTTTGTTACAAGCAAGCCGGTGAGATTGACAACCTCGCTGTTTCGTTGGGGCAAAGTACTTTGGTTGTGTTGTGCAGGTTCCACGTTGGCGCCGGAATCCCCGGTGTTGCGCCGCACTACATCCCGCCGCCATCAACCTTCAACGTGCTTCTTGGCTCCTCCCTGGTTCGATAAACCTTGGTTTCTTTCTGAGGGAAAACTTGCTGCTGTGCGCATCATACCTTCCTCTTGGGGTTCCCAACGAACGTGTGAGTTACACGCCATCAAGCTCTTTTTCTGGCGCCGTTGCCGGGGAATGAAGAAAAGTTACACCACAAAGATTTTCAACTCCCACGTCAACAGCTCTTTTTCTGGCGCCGTTGCCGGGGAGATCAAGACACGCTGCAAGGGAGTCTCCACAATCCAATCTCTTTACTTTGTTTTTGTCTTGTTTTACTTTATATACTACTTTGTTTGCTGCACTTATATCAAAACACAAAAAAATTAGTTGCTAGCTTTTACTTTATTTAGTTTGCTTTATTTACTACTGCTATAATGGCCACTCCTGAAAATACTAAGTTGTGTGACTTCACAACCACAAATAATAATGATTTCTTATGCACACCTATTGCTCCACCTGCTACTACAGAAGAATTCTTTGAAATTAAACCTGCTTTACTGAATCTTGTTATGCGAGAGCAATTTTCCGGTGTTAGTTCCGATGATGTCGCTGCCCATCTCAATAATTTTGTTGAATTGTGTGAAATGCAAAAGTATAAGGATGTAGATGGTGACATTATAAAATTTAAATTGTTTCCTTTCTCATTAAGAGGAAGAGCTAAAGATTGGTTGCTATCTCTCGCCTAAGAATAGTATTGATTCATGGACTAAATGCAAGGATGCTTTTATTGGTAGATATTATCCCCCGCTAAAATTATATCTTTGAGGAGTAGCATAATGAATTTTAAACAATTAGATAATGAACATGTTGCTCAAGCTTGGGAAAGAATGAAATCTTTGGTTAAAAATTGCCCAACCCATGGACTGACTACTTGGATGATCATCCAAACCTTTTATGCAGGATTGAATTTTTCTTCGCGGAACCTATTGGATTCAGCTGCTGGAGGTACCTTTATGTCAATCACTCTTGGTGAAGCAACAAAGCTCCTTGATAATATGATGATTAATTACTCCGAATGGCACACTGAAAGAGCTCCACAAGGTAAGAAGGTAAATTCCGTCGAAGAAACCTCTTCCTTGAGTGATAAGATTCATGCTATTATGTCTATGCTTGTGAATGATAAGACTAATGTTGATCCTAATAATGTTCCGTTAGCTTCATTGGTTGCTCAAAATTCTAGGCCATATCCCGCTAATGGTAACTCTTATGGTAGATATGTTTCACCTAATGAGGAAAAGATGTTAGAAATTGAAAGATCCACCAAGAGCTTTATGCAATCACAATATGAGCAAAATAAATTGTTTACTAAAACTATGAATGAACAATCTAGCTTGTTGAAGAATATAGGAAATCAACTTGAAAATCTGAATATGGAGATTTCCGGGTTGCAAACTAAACTTGCAAATGCTGAAAACCGAATCTCATACATGTCTGCGTCACAATCTTCTTTAATTAATAAAATGGCTGCTAAACCTGAGGATATTGAAAATAAAATTGTTACTACAGCAAATTCCATCCAAGTTAGAATTAATGAGAATATAAGATTGATGGCCGAATTGCATGCTAGGTGGGAAAGAGAAGAAAATGAAAAATTAGCTAAAGAGAATAATGTAGCTAAAGTTTGGACTATTACCACCACTAGTAATGTTAATGATTCACATGTTGCTGCACCTCCTACTATCAATGGTCAAACAATTGGTGTTGGCAATGTTTCCACTTCTAATGCAAAGCCTGCAAAACTGCCGGAAACTGCTAAAACTGCCTGTGATAAAACTGCTGAAATTTCTTCCAACATTGGGGATGATGATCCCATTGCTTTAGATTGTTTTGATGATTGCCACATCTCTGAAGTTATAAAGTTCTTACAAAAACTTGCTAAGAGTCCTAATGCTAGTGCTATAAATTTAGCCTTCACAAAACATATTACAAATGCTCTCATAAAAGCTAGAGAAGAGAAACTAAAACTTGAAACTTCTATTCCTAGAAAGCTAGAAGATGGTTGGGAGCCCATCATTAAGATGAAGGTCAATAACTTTGATTGTAATGCTTTATGTGATCTTGGTGCAAGTATTTCCGTTATGCCTAAGAAAATTTATAATATGCTTGACTTGCCACCATTGAAAAATTGTTATTTGGATGTTAATCTTGTTGATAATGCTATAAAGAAAACCTTTGGGGAGAGTTGATAATGTTCGCATTACCGTTAACAATAACCTTGTCCCCGTTGATTTTGTTATGTTGGATATTGAATGCAATGCATCTTGTCCCATTATATTGGGAAGACCTTTTCTTCGAACTGTTGGAGCCACCATTGATATGAAGGAAGGTAATATTAAATATCAATTTTCTCTCAAGAAAGGTATGGAACACTTCCCTAGAAAGAGAATGAAGTTACCTTATGATTCTATTATTAGAACAAATTATGATGTTGATACTTCTTCTCTTGATAACACTTGATATACACTTTCTGCGCCTAGCTGAAAGGCGTTAAAGAAAAGCGCTTATGGGAGACAACCCATGTTTTTACTACAGTATTTTTGTTTTATATTTGAGTCTTGGAAGTTGTTTACTACTGTAGCAACCTATCCTTATCTTAGTTTTGTGCATTTTTGTGCCAAGTAAAGTCTTTGATAGTAAGATTCATACTAGATTTGGATTACTGCAGCAGAATAGCATTTCTTTGCTGTCACGAATTTCGACCTGCCTCTCTGTAGGTAGCTCAGAAAAATATGCCAATTTACGTGCTTGATCCTCAGATATGTACGCAACTTTCATTCAATTTGGGCATTTTCATTTGAGCAAGTCTGGTGCCTCAATAAAATCCATATTTACGGACTGTTCTGTTTTGACAGATTCTGCCTTTTTATTTCGCATTGCCTCTTTTGTTATGTTGGATGAATTTCTTTGATCCATTAATGTCCAGTAGCTTTATGCAATGTCCAGAAGTGTTTAGAATGATTATGTCACCTCTGAACATGTTAATTTTTATTGTACACTAACCCTCTAATGAGTTGTTTCGAGTTTGGTGTGGAGGAAGTTTTCAAGGATCAAGAGAGGAGAATGATGCAATATGATCAAGGAGAGTGAAAGCTCTAAGCTTGGGGATGCCCCGTGGTTCACCCCTGCATATTTTAAGAAGACTCAAGCGTCTAAGCTTGGGGATGCCCAAGGCATCCCCTTCTTCATCGACAACATTATCAGGTTCCTCCCCCGAAACTATATTTTTATTCCATCACATCTTATGTACTTTGCTTGGAGCGTCGGTTTGTTTTTGTTTTTGTTTTGTTTGAATAAAATGGATCCTAGCATTCATTGTGTGGGAGAGAGACACGCTCCGCTGTTGCATATGGACAAATATGTCCTTAGGCTTTACTCATAGTATTCATGGCGAAGATTGAATCTTCTTCGTTAAATTGTTATATGGTTGGAATCGGGAAATGCTACATGTAGTAATTCTAAAATATCTTGAATAATTTGATACTTGGCAATTGTTGTGCTCATGTTTAAGCTCTTGAATCATATACTTTGCACCCATTAATGAAGAAACACCTGGAGCTTGCTAAATTTGGTTTGCATATTTGGTCTCTCTAAAGTCTAGATAATTTCTAGTATTGAGTTTTGAACAACAAGGAAGACGGTGTAGAGTCTTATAATGTTTACAATATGTCTTTTATGTGAGTTTTGCTGCACCGGTTCATCCTTGTGTTTGTTTCAAATAACCTTGCTAGCCTAAACCTTGTATCGAGAGGGAATACTTCTCATGCATCCAAAATCCTTGAGCCAACCACTATGCCATTTGTGTCCACCATATCTACCTACTACATGGTATTTCTCCGCCATTCCAAAGTAAATTGCTTGAGTGCTACCTTTAAAATTGCTATCCTTCACCTTTACAATATATAGCTCATGGGACAAATAGCTTAAAAACTATTGTGGTATTGAATATGTACTTATGCACTTTATCTCTTATTAAGTTGCTTGTTGTGCGATAACCATGTTTCTGGGACGCCATCAACTACTCTTTGTTGAATATCATGTGAGTTGCTATGCATGTCCGTCTTGTCTCGAAGTAAGAGAGATCTACCACTTTAATGGTTAGAGCATGCATATTGTTAGAGAAGAACATTGGGCCGCTAACTAAAGCCATGAATCATGGTGGAAGTTTCAGCTTTGGACATATATCCTCAATCTCATATGAGAACACTAATTGTTGCTACATGCTTATGCATTAAAGAGGAGTCCATTATCTCGTTGTCCATGTTGTCCCGGTATGGATGTCTAAGTTGAGAATAATCAAAAGCGAGAAATCCAAAATGCGAGCTTTCTCCTTAGACCTTTGTACAGGCGGCATGGAGGTACCCCATTGTGACACTTGGTTAAAACATGTGTATTGCGATGATCCAAGTAGTCCAAGCTAATTAGGACAAGGTGCGGGCACTATTAGTATACTATGCATGAGGCTTGCAACTTGTAAGATATAATTTACATGATACATATGCTTTATTACTACCGTTGACAAAATTGTTTCTTGTCTTCAAAATAAAAGCTCTAGCACAAATATAGCAATCGATGCTTTCCTCTTTGAAGGACCTTTCTTTTACTTTTATGTTGAGTCAGTTCACCTATTTCTCTCCACCTCAAGAAGCAAACATTTGTGTGAACTGTGCATTGATTCCTACATACTTACATACTTGCACATTGCACTATGTTGACAATTATCCATGAGATACACATGTTACAAGTTGAAAGCAACCGCTGAAACTTAATTTTCCTTTGTGTTGCTTCAATACCTTTACTTTGATTTATTGCTTTATGAGTTAACTCTTATGCAAGACTTATTGATGCTTGTCTTTAAGTACTATTCATGAAAAGTCTTTGCTTTATGATTCATTTGTTTACTCATGTCATTACCATTGTTTTGATCGCTGCATTCATTACATATGTTTACAATAGTATGATCAAGGTTATGATGGCATGTCACTCCAGTAAATTATCTTTGTTATCGTTTACCCGCTCGGGACGAGCAGGAACTAAGCTTGGGGATGCTGATACGTCTCCGACGTATCGATAATTTCTTATGTTCCATGCCACATTATTGATGATATCTACATGTTTTATACACATTATATGTCGTATTTATGCATTTTCCGGTACTAACCTATTAACGAGATGCCGAAGAGCCGCTTGTCGTTTTCTACTGTTTTTGGTTTCGTAAATCCTAGTAAAGAAATATTCTCGGAATTGGACGAAATCAACGCCTAGGGGCCTATTTTTCCACGAAGCTTCCGAAGTCCGAAGGAGAGACGAAGTGGGGCCACGAGGCGGCCACACACTAAGGCGGCGTGGCTCGGGCCCGGGCCGCGCCGCCTCGTTGTGTGGGGCCTCGTGTGGCCCCCCGACCTCGCCCTTCCGCCTACATATAGTCTTCGTCGCGAAACCCCTGAGACCGAGAGCCACGATACGGAAAACCTTATCGAGACACCGCCGCCGCCAATCCCATCTCGGGGATTCTTGAGATCACCTCCGGCACCCTTCCGGAGAGGGGATTCATCTCCCGGAGGACTCTTCACCGCCATGGTCGCCTCCGGAGTGATGAGTGAGTAGTTCACCCCCGGACTATGGGTCCATAGCAGTAGCTAGATGGTTGTCTTCTCCTCATGTGCTTCATTGTCGGATCTTGTGAGCTGCCTAACATGATCAAGATCATCTATCTCGTAATTCTATATGTTGTGTTTGTCGGGATCCGATGGATAGAGAATACTATGTTATGTTGATTATCAATCTATTACCTATGTGTTGTTTATGATCTTGCATGCTCTCCGTTATTAGTAGAGGCTCGGCCAAGTTTTTGCTCTTAACTCCAAGAGGGAGTATTTATGCTCGATAGTGGGTTCATGCCTCCATTAAATCTGGGACAAGTGACGTAAAGTTCTAAGGTTGTGGATGTGCTCGTTGCCACTAGGGATAAAACATTGATGCTATGTCCGAGGATGTAGTTATTGATTACATTACGCACCATACTTAATGCAATTGTCTCGTTGTTTTGCAACTTAATACCGGAAGGGGTTCGGATGATAACCTCGAAGGTGGACTTTTTAGGCATAGATGCATGCCGGATAGCGGTCTATGTACTTTGTCGTAATGCCCAATTAAATCTCACAATATTCATCATATCATGTATGTGCATTGTTATGCCCTCTCTATTTGTCAATTGCCCGACCGTAATTTGTTCACCCAACATGCTATTTATCTTATGGGAGAGACACCTCTAGTGAACCGTGGACCCCGGTCCATTCTTTACATCTGAAATACAAATCTGCTGCTATTGTTCTTTACTGTTCTTTGCAAACAATCATCATCCACACTATACATCTAATACTTTGTTACAGTAA
Organism: Lolium rigidum; assembly: GCF_022539505.1. NCBI lineage: Eukaryota > Viridiplantae > Streptophyta > Magnoliopsida > Poales > Poaceae > Lolium > Lolium rigidum. Next base: position 175,882,401 of record NC_061509.1, read on the forward strand.
GCCGGTGAGATTGACAACCTCGCTATTTCGTTGGGGCAAAGTACTTTGGTTGTGTTGTGCAGGTTTCACGTTGGCGCCGGAATCCCTGGTGTTGCGCCGCACTACATCCCGCCGCCATCAACCTTCAACGTGCTTCTTGGCTCCTCCTGGTTCGATAAACCTTGGTTTCTTTCTGAGGGAAAACTTGCTGCTGTGCGCATCATACCTTCCTCTTGGGGTTCCCAACGAACGTGTGAGTTACACGCCATCACTCGTACAGTGACATATCATCTCTTGTGAACCAGTCACATGCTTGCAAGCTAATCAGACGACATTCCACTGAGAGGGCCCAGAGTATATCTATCTGTCATCGGGATGGACAAACCCCACTCTTGATCCATATGCCTCAACTCACACTTTCCGAATACTTAATCCCATCTTTATAACCACCCATTTACGCAGTGGCGTTTGATGTAATCAAAGTACCCTTCCAGTATAAGTGATTTACATGATCTCATGGTCGAATGACTAGGTAACTATGTATCGGAAGCTTATAGCAAATTGAACTTAATGACGTGATCTTATGCTACGCTTATTTGGGTGTATGTCCATTATATCATTCATTCAATGACATAACCTTGTTATTAATAACATCCAATGTTCATGATCACGAAACCATGATCATCTATTAATCAACAAGCTAGTTATTCAAGAGGCTTACTAGGGACTCCTTGTTGTTTACATAACACACATGTATTAATGTGTCGGTTATTACAATTATAGCATGGTATTTATCATAAACACAAAGATATATTATAATAACCACCTTATTATTGCCTCTTGCGCATATCTCCAACAGTCTCCCACTTGCACTAGAGTCAATAATCTAGTTTACATTTGTAAAGAAATAACACCCTCGCCTTCTGGTGCTTTATCATGTTTTGCTCACGGGAGAGGTTTTAGTCAACGGATCTGAGACGCTCAGAAACGTATGTATTTTGCAATTCATTTGCGTCTCAACGCATCACTCATTTTCCAAATGAGTCGGCATTTATCGTATATGTTCGGTCTTCTGGTGGAACCTTAATTCCGAGGTCTGAAATATGTCACTAATATTGTCACACACAATATAGCTTTAAATTTCTGACACTATCGGAACTACACCAAGTTCTCAAAGAACTTTTCGACTTAACATCCTCAGTCATTGTCAAAACAATGACAATGACACACTCTGCCTTCGTTTGTAGAATCCGTCACAATATTTAGAACTCATCTAAATCTAGCATAGATTTCTTCTAACTCATTGTGCTACCTTTTAATCAACACTTATCCTAATTGAGATTGAAATTTATTTTTATATGTGACCAAACTAATATCGGTGCAACACCTTACATCGATTTGTTTGTCATTACCCCATACAAAACTATATATATCCTTGGTTCTTCTAAAGTACTCAAGGATATTCTTACTGTTGTCCAATAATCATCACATGAATCATTCTGGTATATGCTCCTAACTCTTTAGAGCACATGACATCTGATTGTGTACATATTATTCGTGATCTAAAATCACTCATGTGGTTTTACTCATTGAGTGTCAAATACACTCAAGTCTTGTTAAACCTTCACATGGAAAAGAACACCTTCTTAATATTTTTATATTGAACTACTTCAATATTTATTCTATGTACTTTTAACTTAAACTTATTATGTGTTTCAATCTATCTTCATAGATCTTGACACTAAATATGTTTCAGTCCATATCCTTTCATTGAAGTTAATTCTCAATGAAACCTTTTATTCACATCAAGTATATAACTACATCATTTATAATCAACGATATGTCATCTACATAAAGTATTATAAATATGTCTCAGCGCTCCCACTTAATTTCTTGCAAATGCAAGCATCTTCATCGTTTTTGATGAAATCAAAAAATCTTTGACTATTTCATCCGGTTAAGATTCCAACTCCGCGATCCTCACTTCATCTAATTGAAATTTGTATACTTATCTAGTATTTCACAGACTAGCAAAACTCTTTGGTTTGTATCTAGTATACATCCTTCATACATACTTCTGGTAAGGAATGTATTTCTGCCATCCTACTATCATATCTAATAAAATAAATATGTAGCGATTACTAGAATAATCCACATAGACTATAAGCATTGCTACGGAAGATCTAATCTTATCGTAGTCAACTCTTTGAACTTTGTCGTAAACAACTTTTCGACAAGTCGAGCTTCTTCAAGGATATTCCATCCAAGTCCATCAATTTTATAGATCCATTTACTTTCAAAAAGTATTCACCTATCTTGGATTTCATGGCGCATAGCCATTTTAACGGAGTCAGGGCCCAGCATAACTTCTTTGTATGTAGTTGGTTTATCATTGTTCAAAATCAATCCTTTGTCCACAAATCATTTATTTGATCACAAAGTAAACCGTACCTACAAGGTTCAATAGGTACTTCGATCTCCATGACTAAAACACTTTGTAGTCATGCGAGCCATGATTGTCGTGGCCGCTTTCGGAACCATTTCCGATGCTGCGCTACTCTGATCATTATGCTCAGGTTCATAAACCTTATCAAGTACTATTGTCCTCCCACTCAAATACTTCGCTAGAAAACAATTTCTTGGAAATAAGCAAGTAACATTAATAAACACTTTTGTCTTTTACTTCATAGTGGAAAGAATTCCCAATTTGTTCTCTGGGATAACCAACAAAGACATTCATCCGATTTTGGTTGTAAATTTACTTATGCTATGCTTACCAAAATTTAAGAAAGGACTATTAGGGTTTATACCCATGCCTTAACTTGTATGGTGTCATTTCAATGGATCATGATGATGCTCTATTTAGTGTAAAAGCGGTAGTCTCTAAAGCATAATCCACAAAATATAATGGCGTCATATTATTTTATCTCATCATTAATCCAACAAGGTTTGGATACATCTCTCGGATACTACATCATCACTATGATGCTCCAAGAAATGTGAGTTGTAGAACAATTTCATAACTCTCTTAGATGTTCGCTAAAATTCGTAATTCAAATATTTCCACCATGATCCAATCATAGATATTTGACTTTTCTATTACGATGATTTCTACTTCATGCTGAAATCTATTTGAATCAATTCAAATGTTTCAAACTTCTTCCTTATCGAATATATCCACATATATATACTCAACTCATTGTTGGAAGTTTTCATGAAGTAGAAGAATCTCCCGCATACAACTATGCCCAGTGAACCACATACATCATCATATATGTTTCCACTAAGTTAGTTGCCCGTTCAACTCTTGGCCTATGAACGGTATTTCAGTCATTCTCTTTAGGAAAGATTTGCAAGCGCCATAAAATTCAAAAATCGAATGACTCCAATAATCCATTTGCATGGAGTTCCTTCATGCGTTCCTTTCTAACATGACCTAAATGGCGGTTCCACAAATAAGTGGAATTCAAATCATTTGCCTTATGGCATTTTAGCGTCAGTGTTATGCATGTGTGTTTCACCATTAAGATTTATAATAACTTATCCATCGTACATGAGTAATGTCATAATTTGAACAACTCATTGTTTTCATTTAACCAGAGCAAAATAACAATTATTAAGTTCTTTATTATAAACTCTAAGGGCTAGATAGAATGCCAACGACGAACATAGTAACACTTTATTTTTGTTCCAGACGTGCATTCCTATCATATTCCTTGTTAGTCACTTAGGCCATTTTATTCTTGTATTGCGTTGTTTTGCATGACACCTCATACCAACCAATCTGGTACAAATATCCAAGAATTTCAGTATGTGACCAAACAAGGAATATATCCATAACATGTATATCATCTATATACACCTGAACAAGGAATATATCCATAACTTATGAGTTTATGTAGTCTCACCAAATTATATTCTATCACCTTGCAATAAGGTCTTAGATATCACATATATCTCATACCTTGCTTATTTCTGAAAACAAAATTTCCTTTTCGTATAATTTGCACCGGATAAGTTTTCCTTTTCGTATATCACCAGTGGAAAGTATGTTAAGCTCCTCTTCATCAGAGTGCGTAACTAATTCGCTGTTGATGTACCTTGCTAACTCCCCGTTACCGGTAAATGATCCATCGGAGCTCGAGGCGGGGGGATCAACAAATAACTTGTCCCACACTTTCTTAATCCTTCTGCCTGCAGTTGGTACTGGGGGAGACCGTTGGTACTGCGGTAGGCTGCCATACTTTTGCTCATACTTACCATAAACCTCAACAAATTTATCTTGTACTTCAAGGAAATATTGATCATATGACACATTAACAACATAACTTAATTGCGAGAGAACAGTAGCTAAAGTGGTCAATTTAGCCCTAGGATCCAATATAAATGCAAATGCATACAAGAAGGGAATATTTCTCCAATATTTCAAATATTTAAGTTTCATCTTTCCAACAGCTTCAAGTAAAATAGGATCATTTTCATATTCTTTGAGGTATTGGGCAATTTCAAGAATATTGTGCACAATCATAGGAGATGTGGGATAATAAACCCCGGACAAAGCAATAGTTGAATCATAAAAAATCTCTAAAAATTGAACCATTGATTCAGCAATATGCCATGTATCGGCAGAGAGATAATCCCCACCGGTCTGGTCTTTGTATGGGCACTGTTGATTAATAAATGCAGAGAATGGAACTTTGTCCCTGATTAGTGAGTTAAGCATCAAATATGTTGAGTTCCATCTAATAGGCATATCTTGATGAAAACTATGGCAAGGTTCATTTATAAGCGCGCAATACCTACCGTAATTAGCAAGACGTGGATTAAAAGCATTCAACCATCCCATTGATGTACGCAATTTATCAGTGTGTGGTTCTAGATTCTTCAAAGCAGTTTTAGCAATAAGATTAATTATATGACAAGCACAACGCTGGTGGAGTAAAAAAATTGATGCATACACCTCAAATAAAGGAGTGAGAATTTGCATTGCACTAGTATTTGATGAAGCATTATCCAAAGTTACCGCAAATATCTTTTCCGTAAGATCGAATTGATCAACAACTTTACATATAGCTTCAGAAATGTTCTCACCAGTATGTGCTACGTCAATTAATTCATATCCTATAACTCTTTTTTGCAGTTCCCAATTACGGTTAACATAATGCGCAACCACAGAAATATAATCTTGCTTAGACCTACCACTCCAGATATCAGATGTTATAGAGACCGAAAAAGTTGATGAGCCTAACTCTTCTTTTATGGCTAGTAAACCCGCTTTAGCAATCGTTTTCATATTACGACTAGTAGTTTTTCTAGACACCGCTTGAAAATCAGGGTATGAGCAGTTTTAATATATTCGGTAAAAGCCGGAGACTCACCAAAACTTAACGGTAAATCATTTGAAGCAATTAAACATGCTAGAGCTTCTTTTTGGCTCTTGATCATAGACGAAAATACCTTTCGAGCCGTCGGGTTTGAACTTGATCCTGCTCTGGATCGCAGCGCTTTGTTCATCCTTCTTGGCGTGGGTCTTCATGTCCCTCGTCATGTCGCTGTTTCATCTGCCCTTCTGCAGAGAAAATATGCTAGTGCACCCCGGATGGAGGCACTTCGCCCTCAACTTCGTGGTACCATCGCCATCTATGAATTATTCTTCCACGTAGTGCTCCCAGATCACCGAGGTTTTTTCCGCCTTTTGGGGCCTAGGTTGCTGGAAGTGCCGGCGGAACTGGATGAACTATTTTCGGATGGTGTATATGGAGGTGTGTCATAGTCGTTGTTGAGGAAGGGAGAACATGGGGTTTCAACCCCAAATGTATCCATGGGGAAGAGAAAACGGTCTGGATCATCCATGTTTGAGGCTTTGAGTGTAGAAATGAGAGGGATGTTTGACTGTGGAAATTGAGAGAGGTATGCTGCCCTTTTTATACTGAAAAAATGATCAAACTTGGACCAAAAATACCCCTCCAACGGATAAAAATTCGAAACCTACACTAAAAAGGACCAAAAAGACCCCAAACCCTAAGCCACGTCAGCCCAAAAATGCCAACGGGCAAATTTGCGTGGCCTCATCGCGCGCGGCGCTCCCTGGCGAGCGAGACAGAGGCCTGCCTGGCTGCGTCGGCCTCGCACGCTCCTCTCCCGTACGGGCCCGATTCCCTCCCGTGTCCCGTACGCAGAGCCGCAGAGCGCAGAGTCGCAGACGCTCCTCCCGTCCTCCTGATTCCATCCCGTACGCGTGCCTGGCGGGCCTTTCGCGTGCCTGGCGGGCAGTTCGCGTGCCGCCTCCTTAACGGGCCATGCCGGGCTAGCCCGCGTGCTTGAGGCTGCGGCCCTGGCACGGCACAGGCGTGCCGCGGGCCGGCACGGGCCTGTTTAGCCACGTGCCGTGCTGGGCCCGTGATGGGCTGAATCCGCGTGCTCGCGGGCTGGCACGTGACGGCCCGGCCCGTTGGCCAGGTATGTGGAGGCGTGGAGCACGACGAAAGGACCCGCTTGACGAAATGGACCGTCTGATGAGGAAAGAAATAATAATTTTATAGAGTAGTATAATGGATTAGGAAAAAGCAGTGATACGTTTTGATCTGCAATTAGCGAGCTATGTAGTAAATGAAGGAAAGCAATTACTTGCTTTGATCCGACGGTGAACATTGAAGCGGAGATGTTGAAAATAATTAGATGGATAGGATGGTCCCAATCTCCTTCACCAAACGCGTTGTACAACCTACGACCAACTGCAATATAATATTCCCTCTGTTCTATTCTATAGTGCCTATAGTTTTTTGGCACATAAATTAGCACAAGAGTGTTCTTTACACAAGACCCCATCGATTAAAGATTTGAGATCAGAGTAAAATGAGGGAAATCGGTAACTTCCTAAATTAATATAACAAATCCCACAAATCTCTCTGGTTGACTCTTTATATATGTGCAGCCAGGTTATATTAAGGAAATAAAAACACTGTTTTCTAAATCTAAGGAATCGTTGGGGTCATGCATTAGGAATCTCAATTAATTGTTTTCTTTTTGTATGGATTTTTTGTCGTGTGGGAGCTGACCGATAGAGGGGGTAATTGAAAAAGAGCCAAGCTACAACCTTATATTTTGAAACAAACCAAAAATCTATAGGCATTATAGAAAGGAACAGAGAGAGTAGTAAAGACAAATGAGATTGGCCCTTGATTTACTATATAGTCCACACGTGAGATTGGAGGAGGCGAGATCAAATGTATTGGCGGCATCAGGTCGAGGAGACGGGCCGATCTTGTTCGCAGCTCGCTCAGGTCGTGCTCTGCCCTGCTGCAATGGCGCCCGACGACTATGGAAGTGATGCCTTCCACCGGATCGGGACGGCAGTGGACAACGACCGTCCGCACCCTGCCCTCGCCAGCGTCGTTCAATGCTCCGGCCTCGTGGAACGCCGTGCCGATGGCACCCTCGTCGGACGCCGACATCGTCCGATAAGACGACCTAGCGGGAAATCGTGCCCATCATGCAGGAAGGTGGGAAGGTCGTATCACACCAGTATTGATCCTAGCCATGCGGAGAGAGACGCCCCATGAAGACACCGTTATCTTGAGAGCGACAACCTGACAGAGCTCATGGTCGACATTGAGCCTGAGAAGCTGAGGAGAGACAGAGCTCATGGTCGACATTGAGCCTGAGAAGCTGAGGAGAAACGACAACGGTACAATAACGAGGCTGCATGTTCTTAGAGGATCTCCGATGACTTTGAGCTATTTCAGAACAAGGTATGTGATAAATGGTCTCACGGCGCCTATCTTGAGATTTTCCGGCAGTAACTCACCAATGTCACTGAACTGTAGAAATACAGTAAGGAGCTGCAAAGAATCAAGATAAGAGTTTCTTGAAATTCACGAGACAAGAGGGGCTTTGCTCGGAGAGGACAAATTTATCTTGGCTCCAGCATGAATCCAAGTGAAAAGATAGTCTCTCTATTCGATGTCAATCAGAGTGAACCCAAGGTGATAATCACGGCCGGGGATTGTTTTGTTTTTTTCCCTGGTATTGTAAATATAGCAGCAGTTCAGCATGATAGCAAGAGTCTGCAACTAGAAGCCTACAAAATAAATTGATAAACGTATAATCTTGCATAGTTTTGGTGATAATTGACAGCCCCCATGATGGTTCCTGAAGCAACAGAGGAAGTTCACTACTTGAGTATCTTCTCCAACTAAATCGTCTAAAGAACATGTACGATCCAATGAAGGTTCTGCAGTTATCACCCTAATCCCTTTTATATACAAGCTTTGAATCATTTTTCTTACAAGCTTTGAATATTTTTAGCATACAATTTCTGACCATGCGGCGTCTTCGTGGCCTAATTAAATTCTCGCCTAAACGCACGGTATTTTCTGTTAAATTGTCCCACCTCGTTACCTTACACCAAGTCTCACCAATTTTGGGTTATCAGCAAGCTGCCTCAAAAATGAAGCAACATCAGCATTGATTGGTGGGAAGATTGGGAAAGGATTAAACGGAACTCTGTGTGTGTGTTGGGCTCGGCTGCCTTCATGAACAAAAGGATGACGCTGCTAACTGTATGCGCTGAACCGACCAGAGAGGGATCTGAAAGAACTGATCAGTTGCCACCCACGATGAGCTGCGCTCGAAGAGTCGGGAGGAGCGAGGCGGAGGACGCGCTCGAGCGCGAGCGCAGGTCTGAGGGTGACTGCGACCGTGTGAGGACCATCCGAGGCAGGCGGGGTTCCTCGGTGCCTTGAGATGGAGTCAAGTATTGGGACGCAAGGGTTGCGGGACGATTTGAGATCGTGGACGACGCTCGGCGAGCCACACGAGCTCGTCATCTCGCAGATGTAGGCTGTCAACAGCTCTTCCCTCTCTCTTGCTAGGTCTGCTCTAGGATATAGTAGTATTTTTTGTTATGCCCTGCCTGGCCTAGGATAGGACTTGGCCCGGTTGTGAATGTGATATACGTCTTGGAGATGGAGACATATGGGTAAATATTGGCAGAAAAAATATGTATGGGTAGATTATATATTGAATAAAATGTAAACTACTTTTAACATATTATGTAATAGTAAATTTAATAAATATGAAATTGAAAGTATGCATAGAAAATTATATAAAAATAATAATAATAACTAAAAATTGCGACAAATATATAGTAGACCAATTTTTAAAAAAATGTTTCTATTTTGTGCACTTTCTATTTGGTGAATTATCATTATGTCGTGTGTGTGAACTATTATGTTATCCATTTAATAGTTACAAAAAACTAATAAAAAACACCTTCTCAAGTAGTCACATAAAGTATCAAACTTACCGTTTGGTTGACATTTGAGGTGTGCTCATGTTTTTAGTACAAACATTTGGACATCGAGTGGACGTTAAGAACTAAGAGGAGGCCAATATGAATGGAAGGGTGGTACCTCGAGATATTTTTTTGAAAAAAGTTATAATCAACCCGTAGCAACGCACGAGCATATTTTGCTAGTACTGTCATCATGGAAATAGATTCAGGTGATGTTGGTTCACGGTACTGATTTGTTTTTCTGTTTTTGCGCAGGTGGTGTGCCTAATTTTCAGTTGCCTCTTCCGTCGGATTTTGTTGGCCTTCTCAAGTGTAAGGGAAGATGAATTCTTTTTAGTGCAGTTTGCTCTTCTGGTTTGAAAATCATGTCAGCTGCTGGTCGCTGATGTACCTTCAAGTGTTACCCTTTGATCGCACATCCTCAGATTTCACCACCCCTTATGTTAAGCACCCGCTAAGGGTTTGTTTGGTACTAGAATTTTAGTGGGGATTGGCGGGGATAATCTGCTCCAAACAAATCCCCACTTATCCCCAATACATGTTTGGTGCTAGAGTATGAGCAAGTTTAATCCCCACTTATCCCCAAATTTTAGTGTAATTTTTTCAATCTCCAATACTCTACCCCTACCTAGTGGATTGGGGATGGAGTTTTGTGGGGATTGAGTAACAACAGAGATTCACCCAATACTCCAGAGTATTATCCCCACTAATTTCCACTAAAACCCTAGTACCAAACAAGGCCTAAGTAGGGTCATCTGGAGAGTCTATCTCTGCCAGCTTTACTAAAGTTTTGTTTGTCCGTAGGTGCATGACTTGGTGCACTACAATCTTAAGATAATCGCACAATGAGTATAGATGACTATTTTTGCGTTTTATTGTGCCTGGTGGAATACATATAGCTGAAATATTTTTCTTAAGTTCATTTTTCCCCGGGTGGTTCCTCCTTCCTTAGAACAATCTGTAATTCAAATTCTTGCAATAACAAAATACAACGAATCATTTTGGGTTTAATATCCGTTTTTTCAAGTATATATCTTTTAAACCATCACGATCTGTATGAATTTTGACTAAAGCATCTAATATGTAAGATCTAAACTTATGACAAGAGAAAACAACGGCAAAAAGTTCTTTTTCTACCATAGGATAATTCCTTTGTGCCTCATTAAGAGTACAGCTAGCATGGTGATTGATATTGAAGTTAGCATTATCACGCTGGCCAAGGATAGCTCCTATGGCCTCATTGCTAGCCTCACATAAAAACTTCAAATGGCTTATCCCAAATGGGAGGTTTGATTACAGGAGCATCTAGTAAGGCTTTCTTAAGGGTGTTGAAGGGTATAAGGCAATTTTTGTCAAAGTTAAATCGAGTGTTCTTTTGCAAGAGGTTAGTTAGAGGTTTTGAAGTTTTAGATATTTTTTTTATAAACCTTCCATAAAAAACTACATTACCAAGGAAACTTCGTATACCTTTGATCTCTCGAGGAGGCGGTAATCTTTCTATCGCTTCGATTTTTTTGTTTGTCCACCTCGATTCCTTTTCCTGAGATCTTATGACCAAGTACTATCCTTTCTCTCACCATGAAGTGGCATTTCTCCCAATTCAATACAAGGTTAGTATCTTCACATCGCTGCAAAACTTTGTCAAGATTATGGAGACAATTGTTAAAATGAAGTTCCATAGATAGAGAAGTCGTCCATGAAAACTTCCTTTATTTGTTCCACAAAGTCAGCAAAAATAGTGGTCATACATCTCTGAAAAGTAGCGGGTGCATTGCATAAACCGAAAGGTATGTGACGGTAAGCATATAGACCAAATTGGCAAGTGAAAGTGGTTTTTAGTTGGTCCTCAGGATGTACGGCAATTTGAGAGAATATGGAATATCCATCAAAGTAACAAAAGTGAGAGTGTTTAGTTAGCCTTTCAAGCATTTGATCTATAGATGGCAATGGATAATGATCTTTCCTTGTTTCTTTATTCAACTTCCTAAAATAAATACACATCTTGTGCCCTACAATAGTCCTAGCTGGGATTAATTCATTATGTTCATTAGCTACAACCGTAAATCCTCCTTGTTTAGGAACACAGTGGGCAGGACTTACCCAATCACTTTCCTTCACATGATATATAATACCCGCGTCAAGAAGACGGATTATCTCTTTTCTCACCACTTCCTTCATTTGAGGTTTGAGCCTTCTTTGGTATTTAGAGCTTGGTCGAGCTCCTTCCTCTAAGAATATTTGGTGGGTGGCTATCGCGGGACTAATCCCCTTCAAGTAATTCATGGAATATCCAAAGGCCTTGCGATGTTTAATCAAAACATTCATGGTTCTTTCATATGAGACTCTTCAACCCCTTCCTCTATGGTACCTCATAAGTCTCGTTCATAGGAGACTCTAATATAGAAACTTCATCAAGGTACTCATCAAGCTCCTCTTTTTCTTTGTCATCAGGGGTATTATCATTATCAACCAAGCTTCTCACAAATTCAACAATTGGTGTACCAAAGTACCAAAGTACACATCAGCTAGATTGGCAATAGTCTTCCCTTGTCCTTCTTTTGGTTTTTCTAGTTCTTCAAGATTGAGCTTATCTTGAAATTTAGAGAAGTGAAATTTCATTTTCTCTTCCTCAAACTTAAGAACAATTATCACCTCTTTTCAATTTATGATTGCCCCTGCAGTGCTTAGAAATGTTCTTCCAAATATAATTGGAAGATAATAATTAGTGCATAACTACTACAAAATCAATAGGAAACATATGCGAACCAACACAGATAGAAGAATTTTTAATTTGTCCCATAGGTATCCTATGGGATTTATCAGCTAACATGATTGTCATATCAGTGTCCTTAAATTGAGATGGTTCTAATTCATCTTGTATTTCCATATAGAACTCATAAGGAATAACATTGATAGTAGTTTCTAGATCACATAGACCATAATGTGAAGATCCTCCAAAAGTGCAAGGAAGAATGGGCTCACCTACATCCTTATACTTTACCTTGCACGTGACATAATTTGAGACTTCTTCATCTAGTTCAACAACATTGCAATGTGCGAACATAGCTTTTACCTCTTCCTTTGTGATTTGATTCTCTACTTCTTCTATGTATTCTTTAATGACTAGTTCTTTAATGTTTGATGCTTCTGCTTTTTCTTTGCGAGCTTTCTTCCCTGCCTCCTTTTGTTCAGCAAGTTGAGCTATAATAATATGTTTTTGCATGGCTCTTGGGACAGGAACATACGCAACATATAGTGGTATCTCTTTCAGAGGCTTAATTGGTGCTGCAATGACAACATTAACTTTCTCCACTGGTTTTGGAGGTGGTGGATCAAACAGAAGCTAGTCCTTCTTAGTTAGCTCCATATGTTCTGTAAAAACTTGAAGCATTTGTAAATCAATACCAGGTTCAACAAAAAGATTGCCAGCCAATTCTTCTACTTTACCGGTTTTATTAAAAGCATGAAGATAATCATAATTTATTTCTACGCCACCCTCACTACCTAAATCACTAAACGGAGATTCTCTATTGCGACACATTTTATCTAAAAGTGCCCAGGCGTTAGTAATGGAGCAATCCATAAAAGATCCACCTGCAGTAAGTCTAGATCAGTTCTATTTTCTTGTAGTCCTCCATAGAAAATGTGTAAAACATACCAAGTTGGTAAACCATGGCGATGCCATTTATATATAAGATCTTTAAATCTTACATAAGCCCTTATAAGGTCTTCTCCTAGGCGGGTTTTGAAGTTTTGAAGTAACCATTTCCCATCACTAACTTTACGTTCCGAAAAAAAGGATAGGAATGCATTGGATAACTTCTCCCAGTTAGTCAGAAACTCTGCTGGACAAGTTCTATACCAAGAGAGAGAAGTATTAGTAAGAGTTTGGCTAAATATTTTTAGCACTATTTCTTCCTCAGTACAGTTTGGTAATTCAACAATCCAGCATATATCTTTAAAGTAAGCCAAATGTTCAAATGGGTCTTCAAAAATATCATCTCTTGCAACCTTTCTTTTGTGTAGGAGTACCTGTAATTGAGGGTTAACCTCATATCAGATAGTTGTGTCCCTTGGGTCTTCTTTAACATAGGAGCCATTAAATCTCCCAACGTACTCATTTGGATCAAGCTTATTCATAAGTCCAAGCTCGGTAATAGTGATTAACCTGAAACTAGTAATCGAACTTTAGCAAAACTAAAATAAATAAATAATCGAAAACAAAAGACCAATAGCACTTAGCTCCCTGGCAACGGCGTCATAAAATAGCTTCATAACTACAAGTGCACAGGTTGATGTAGCTAGTTTCGAAACAAAAGTATCGATCCCACAGAGAGCCTACTGGCTATGGTCAACTATTCGTTCTTTGTTACAACTTATTTAAGGGTGCACAAGGATGCACGTAATTCCAAGTAAAAGGTGAAAATTATTTAATTGTTTTGAATAGTAAAAGTAAAGTACTGAAAATAACTAATGGAAAGGAGAACAACGTGTTGTAAAGCTACTTGAAACAACAATGGTCTAAGGAGTTCTTAAGGAACCTTGGATTCACCTCTAGTGTTTGGAGTGTTAGAGATTAGGATGTTCTAGTCATTCTTTTATGCATGTGTTGGGAGGAGCTCCAAATAGGGTGGTTGCAGACCAGCTATCTCTTGAACCGTCCTCTCATAACCCTAGTAAATGCAAAGGGCAAAACACCTCAGTACATTACTATTAAGGGTCCTCTCGGATCCCATGGATATGTATGAAAACTCTATGAATCTCCTCTAATTCCCCATTTACCGTGTGATAGGGGATGAGCATGAGGGTTTCACTTGACGCCTCGTCTCTACCACACATCCAAAGGTAATCCCATCTCTTGTTCTTGGAGGCAAATATTGCATGGTCGACTTCATACAATATCAAGATAGACAATTAATGCATCATGATCAAGGAACGAATAAAACATATATATTTCAATTGTAATCCATAACTAGGGTTCCACCATATCCCCAAGAACTAAGAAATCTATTCACACATAGAGGTAGGAGACATAAGCATAGTGAAAGCACATGTCCATTACCCCATGTGTGGTTTTGGTAATTGATGACAATCCCTATGGACTAACGGTTGCATTGAGAATATATCTTAGGTCAAGTCCATAGCCATGTGTTGGACTCAAGGTTGCAAGATGGAGAAGACGGAGTACAACGATGAAGACGGTGTCGAAGAGAGACGAAGACGGTGTTGAAGATGAAGAGAGATGAAGACGGCGTAGAAGATGAATGAAGACGGTGGCGTGCGTACAAGATCGAAGAAGACGGTGGCGTGAATGTTGGAGGAAGACGGTGGCATGGACAATGATGAAGAGGATGAAGACGGAGCTTGCCGACTCGAGTGGAACGCGCAAGGTCAAGGTTTGTGCTCAGTAGGATAGTGGGTCGCATCATCGGAGAGAGCTCAAACCTTGCATGCATTGCATCGTGTTTCTTGGTTGTTCTTGGTTCTTATCCATGAGATGAGTTAGATCTTGTATTCATTCTCATTACACTCTAGCTCATCGGAAACGGATTCCGGTTGCATCGCATGTTGCATGTGCGAGGGTGATGATTTTCCCGATATACCATATTGAGAGGTTACACCTCTATGATCATGAGAAAATCATCATCCACTCTTTTCCATGATTTCATCATGTGAGAAGGTAGCTCTTGTCGCCCTCTTTCCAACAAAATTGGTTTCACCTCATTCTGAGTTTCCTAGCTCAAGTTATGGATTTTCTAGTTGCCGCATATTTAAAAAGAAAAAGAAAAATCATTTTGGGCCGGCCGGTACTACCGCTGGAAGTACCGGCCCAACTACCGCAGCAGCCTCCCGGGCTTACTGGACTCGAAGCGGTACTAGGCCGGTACCGGCCCGGTAGTACCGTAACCCATTTACGGTACCAGGCCGGTACCGGGCCGGTACTACCGCTTGGCCCAATCTGGCCTTCCTTCCCCAGCAGCCTCCACCAGATCTGCCCGCTTTGGGCCGCATTGCCCACGCAAGGCCCAGCTCACAGCCAGGCCAAGCGGCCTCGCTGCCGCTCCCGCTCGCCTGCGCCTCGATCGCCGAGCGCGCCCGCTTGTGGCGTTGACCACGCGGGAGAGGGCGGTCGATCCCGCGCGCCTGCTGCTGGCCCCACGCTCGCTTGCATGCTGCGCGCGCCTGCTGCTGCCACTGCGTGGTCGCGCCGCACTGCCACACTGCCCCGCGTTTCTCTCTCTCTCGCTCAGTTTTGATCTGGTTTTTGGTACGAACGGTAGTACTCCCTCCGTCACGTAAAAAATGTCGCAGCCGATATTTTACAGAAAACCCCTCTAGTTTTCCCCGACAAAGTCCGCACTCCGCCATCTTCTCCAATCCCCTCCGCCGCGTCGTCTCCTGCGTCACCACCTGCTCCGCCGCTCACTCTCCGGCCACCGCGCCCTCGCATGGCAACTCTGCTGCGCCTCCTCCCGGTCCTCCACTCGCTCCCTCCTCACGCTCCCTACTCCCGGTCCTCTCCCTCGGGCTTCAATCGGCGCATCCACTCCCCTGTCCTAAAAATGGATGCTTTTGAGGTGACACGGTGGCTCCTCCACCACGGCTTCGCCTCGGAGCAGCGGCGGGGGTGAGCTTCTCACGCCGCGACGCTCGATCTGGGGGAAGAGCGCATCAGGAAGCCCGCCGCTGATGCTTCGCTGCTCCTCCGGTGGTTTATTCCTTGGTTTCCTACTGCGGATTGAGACGGCCGCGTCACGGGCGCCATGTCCGGCCTCTCCCGTGCCGTCCTCAAATAGGTGAGTGAGCCGCTCTGCTGCTACCTCGAGTTTCCGCTGGTGAATGTGGTGTAATCGATCCTTTGCCAATCGATTCAAGGTTTGGGCGATTGCTTACTCCAAGCTGCAGGGATTCGTCGGTTTTGGCGAGTTCGCGGCCGCGATGCAGGTCTGCCCACCCTTCCCCTCTTCGTTTAGGCGCATCATAGCTAGTTCCCGAATCTACGCTGCCGGTACTTCAAGATGTGACCGAGCGATGTTGATGGTATCCTCTATCGCAATCTGCAGCTCGTGTCTCTGCCGCGAGCGATGAATGAGATCGCAGGACCTACTGTGGTCTGTATGGTGTTAGAAATCATTCGGTTAAGGAAAGCATGATGTTCATTTTCTAAAAATTAGTCAATTTCTTTTCTCTACAGCTACATAACTGAAGGAAGAGAGACAAAAACAGCAGAGGAAGATAGACAAGAACAGCTAGATAATCTGATCACCCATTTCTCCACATTAACAGGAATGAACAGCATGAATAACTCAATATTAAGCTTGTGCATATAATTTTGCATACCTTAGTTTTCTTGTTAAGATAAGCTTGTGCATAAGTTTTCTTGTTAACATAGGCACTATAATCTTGGCGTATGATACACACGAGTACACACAGAAAAAATAGTCACTTATGTGAACTTAGACTAGAAATAGTCCTGTAGTAATGCTAGCTTGAACCTGCTCTCTTTCCAGCTCTTCACTATGTGCCTGTATTAGCAATAAATCACTATGTGCTGTTCGTATGGACTTGGGGGATCCAAGAGTCATATGGACTTGCATTTTTTGCTTAATCCCCTCTTTGATTAAGTTCTGTACTTAACCTCCTGAACTCCACCCACATCTGCTACACCAGGACTCTCTTCAGAAGTTTGGATGATAGTATTTAAATATGGGCTTGCACAAGGTTCACATTATGGTCCTTATTAACTTCTGATTTGATAGGTGCTAGATGCAAACCCTGTGCATGTCAAAGCTCTTTACCGCCGAGGAATGTCATACATGTTAGGTGGGGACTTTGATGATGCAAAGAATGATTTTGATAAGGTTAGCGGCACCATACTTCAGTACCAGTTTTGATTGTGAGAACCATATTCTAAGCTATATGTCATTGCATATCATTAGATGCTTACCGTCGACAAGTCTTCAGAGCCTGATGCTACAGCTGCCCTTCTTAAACTTAACAAAGGGAACAGGTATGCAAGGAAACATGAATAACTCGTACCGTTCGAAACCTGTAACCAAGATTTGTTGTGTAAACAAAGGAAATTGAAAGGAAGGCAAGGAAGCAGTTCAAAGGACTTTTTTGACAAGAAGCCGGGAGATTCAGTCTTTCTTACTGTTCCAATGTCAAATTTGCTACAAGAAAGATTACTATCAGGAAGATCTAAACACTTGGGCCAAGTGGGTTGATTCAAATGTCACTCCCAAGAAAACAACTGTCTTTTTAAGAGGCTACTCGGCCTCCCACTTCAGGTTCGCACACCTTACTATGAACTCTTGTAAAGTCAGTTTGCCATGACATATCAGTATAAGAGTAACTGATGTTTGGAAATGTCTCTGTGTATTTGTGTTGTGCACTGGGGGACAATGGAATTCAGGCAGCAGCTTCGACAAGGAGACTGAGCCGAAAACAATCGAGCAGTACCTCTTGAGGTGGATGTGGGAATTCCTGAACTATGCTTGGTTGCAAATATATCAGAGACAGGGGACTCGTCTAATTCTTCACCAACCGTGTCAATTCAGTCCCAGACCGACAGTGAAAGTCGGGCTTCGGCTTCGCAGCTGACAAGAACATGCACAAGAATACTTGAAACTGAATTCTTCACCAACCGTGTCGCTAGAGTGACAAGTGATGATGGCAAACTTCAAAACAAGAACATGCAAAGGAATACTTGGAATTGTACTTGGAAGGGCATATTCACAGAAAAATGAAGGTACTGCAATTTTGTTTTATAAATATAAATGAAGTGCTTCAGTTATTCAATCAACATTGCACAAAGAATTAAATCTGTGCCTTATACTTCAGAGAACGGGAGCAGCACCTTCCTCGGACGAGCAACAAGCAACAGAGCAGGGTAAGCGCTGCCAGTTTTGCTTGGTTCCTGCAGCTGATCCGAGGAGGAGCAGGTCGAGGAGGAGGAGCGGCCCTGCCCCGGCGAGCTGTCGACAAGGAGACACAACGGAGAAGAGGACTGGCGGCGTAGGGAGGACGACGAGGACAAGCTCAGGCGCGGCCGCGATTAGGCCAGCGACGAGGCGCACGCGAGGAGCAGGGAAGCAGCGGTGAGGTGCGCGCGAGCAGCAGGGCAGCAGCGGCGAGGCCTCTGGACGCGCAGGTACCTCTGTCGTAGCGGCGAGGCAGGGCGAGCTTCTTCCAGCCGTGGCGGCGAGACTTCCTTCCTCGACGGCGGACGGCGAGGGAGCTGCGGAGGCGGGGGAGATAGAAGAATGGAGCGGCGCCAACGTATGAAGAGCTCGGCTGGCAAGCCGGTCAGCCACCAGGTCGAGCCGCCCCGTCCAGCAGCGGCGACCTCGTGCGCGTTCGCGATGGCGGCATCCGCGAGCTCGTGCGCGTCCTAGATGATGGAGTCCGGGAGCTCATGGGCGTCTGCGGTATGCTGGCGTGCGGCCGTGAACGTCCGCGGTAGGCCGCCGTCCGTGCGAGGAAGCAGACCGGCGACGGAGCTGACGATCAACGGCGACGGAGAAGAACCCGTTTTTGAAATTGGATTTGAAGCCCAGATTTAAAACACTTAAGATGTATCAGGGGGGTTATTGCAAAAGCGAAAATGAACTGCGGGGAGGGAGAGTTGCGACATCTTTTACGTGACGGAGGGTCTATTGAAGTGGCGTGGCGATGGATGGCGTTGATCTTAGAGCACCTCTAGTCGGGGACCGTGGATAAAAATGGAGAAAAAAGCTTTCCAGTTGTATCCTCTAAAGCTAAATGGCGCCTCATTTTCTGTCCGCGTCCCCGGTAAGTGACTCTGTCTATAGAGTCTCTGCCGGGGATGCCGGACACAAAAACAGCGTCCGCATGCATGCATGCAGTCCCTAGTCCCCAATGTCATTCTATTTTTTCCCGCACTTTCTCTCACCTTTTTCCCCACATGGGATGGTCCCTTATTAAAATGCATGCATCTGGACGCTGTTTGAGGAACACGGCTGAAAAGAGCCTCTTTTTCGTACAGATTTTTTTTTCTCTTTTTATCTAGTGTTGTTTTCAAACTTTTTTGAGGAACACGATGCTCTTAATGTGAAAGAAACGGGTGTTGGTGCATCCTTCTTTCAACCAAGCCTGACGCGAAGCATGACGGCCGCGGGTGACGTTGATTTAATTCGCTGAATAGTCCGCAAGCGGGCTAGGTGGTTTTGAGCGGCCATCGGATCAGACCACGCTTTTGCCACCATGAAAGCAACTTTGTACATACGAGAATAAAACTCATGTAATTGTTAATGCCAAGTAGAGCAACTGATAACTACAAGATGAGTAAAGGCAAATGAAACTTATAGTTCAGCTTCCTACTAATGACATGCATGATTTGGGAGGATGATGATGAAAGCTACAATCTAGGAGTAAAATAGTTCACCTTTCTGCATATTCCCGTGTTTACCATAGGCAAAGTCAGTGCAGCTTTTCATAAAGCAACAGAATACATAATTTAGACTGGCTTTAGTTCGGCATACGATCCCCCTACAACTAGTATATGTGTTTCGGGAACATAGAGGTGTTAAAAAAGATCTACTGCAGTGCTACTGGTCTACTGCACTCCAACTGCTGGTTGTTGTCTTCCTTCCGCTCCAATAGTTGCCCGCACCAAACTTGCTACACGATGGTAGTCGCCGGTAGAGGCGCCCGCACTGTCGTATGGGGCGCACATGCGCCGGCGCGTTCCATACGATAACCTCGATAGATAATTTGAATTGAAAACTCAAACAAAAGCATAGAAATTTAAATAAATTTTTGAATTTAATGTTTGAACCAACACATGAATATGAAGTTTGGGCCAATATACGGCCACCGAATCGCTGTCTCTGGCTGCAAAAAACAACTTCGGCTTCCAAGCCAACTGATTAGACGAACGGGTCAAGGGCGGCTCAACCTCGACGACTTTCTCATCGGCGGCGAGCCCCGACCGCAGCTCCGTCGCTGCAACAGGATCCACGGTCACCGAGGGAGGCACGAACGTCGACGGTGCCGCGGAGACATCAACGTTGAGGGTGCCGGGGGAGACATGAACATTGAGGGTGCCGGGGGAGACGCCGACGCAGCTCGCACCGCCAGCACCTCTTGGCCGATGCGCTCACGGTACATCTCGTGCCACGCCCGCGCCAACGGGTACATCTTCTCCATGTCGACCATCAAGATCTTGGATTCTTGAGACATCTTGGCCAACGAAAGCTGCGTCGCTTCGTTGATGGCCTTCATGGCAGCGGCGTGAGCTTCCATCTTCGCCGCCTCCACCTTCTCCCTCTCCAACTCGATCTTCATGTCTTGCTTTTCGAAGATCGCCCTCCACACGACGGCGGCCCTATCCGCCGCTTCCTTGTTCTCCACTGAGAATGAGGTTATCATCTTCTCGAGGGAGGCGTCCATGGCGGCCAATGCCGGCGCCGCATTCCTCTCGGCCTTGGCCTTCTTGTTTCCAATGGGGCGCCCGGTGGAGGCGCCGGCATGATCGACCGGCGCTTCTACCCCATCCTTGTGCAGAATGAGGCGGAGGTCGTCCCATTTCTTGCAACCTTGTAGCTTGTTGAAGCAATACATGAAGATGAAGTCCTTGTCCTCATTTTTGTACTTGTACATCTCGAGGGTGTTGAGCATCTAACAATACATGATGCAAAACAAGATATGGAACAAGATGGATCATCAAATAGATACACTATAATGCGTTATGAACAAGATATGGAGCAAGATGGATCATCTAATGAGCGTAGATCATACCCAATCCACCATCGTCTTGCTGCTCTCCTGCTGCTGATTCTTAATCTTCTCATAGTAGCCATGAAACTTGCTACACGCCGCCTTGATGATGTTCCAACGGTGGGAGAGGGCGCCCTCGTTCCGGTTCATGGTGGCGTACTCACCATAATAGTTCTTCTCGTTGAAGGAATCGAGGATGCTCTTGTAGTACTTGCCTCCGGTTTGGTTGGCGCCGGTGATGGGGCAAAAGCTCACTTGTGTCCACGCCTCGATGATACATTCATCCTCCAAAGACCTCTACCTCGGACCACGAGTGCCACCGGAACGCCTATGCGTCGTCGTCCTCGTCGTGGTCACGTCGGTGTCAGCGTCGATCAGCTCCTCCTATACCTCCTCCTCACCTTCGTCCTCCTCGGCCTCTTCTTCATACTCATCGACGGGCGGTTCGTAGGCTTGGCCGCGTATGAAGCCGGTGAGGATATCATCCCGGCGGCACTCTACGCAAAAAGTTACCTACTTTCAGTCGCCGCCAGTGTCTACAATGCACATAACACATAAAAAGTAAGGAAACTCACCTCCTCCTCGCCCATGGACACGCCGGACGTGCTGCCGAACACCTGGTGGGTGCTCCTGCCCTCATCGGGGAATAGGTCGCGGGGAAGGCTGGTGCCGTCTTTCACGTGGCTGTCGGTGCGGCGCACGTCAGGTGACGAGTTCAAGTCGACGGGGAAGCGAAAGGCGCCGCAACCCCTCGGCACCGAATCCGGCGAGAACGGCGCGTTGGGGTCGAAGGTCATGTCGTTGTCCGCGTACTCGGGGGAGTAGCGGACACGGCCGTCCATCTGCGATAGCCGCATCTGCGAGAGCGACGTCACCTCCGTGTAGTACCCCTACGACGACGGTGAGCTCGAGAAGTTGCGGCCGGCGCGATGCTGGCTCCACTCGGGCTGGTCGCCGCCCAAGCTGAGACACGCTTCCGCAGCGGACGCCGCTTTCGCTGCCTCGAGAGCGGCGACGCGGCGCCTTTTGCGGTCGGGCCGTCACAAAGGAGCAACGGCGTTTCTCCTCCTCTTACTCCCCCTGCAACATGGTCGCCGGCTTCTCCTTTTGCGTCACGGTGCGCGGCTTCGGCGTCGCCTTCGTCAACGGCTTCGCTGCCTTCGCCGGATCCTTTCTCTTCGGTGGCATGGCGGCGGCGAGGGTTTTCGGGTTGGAGGCTGGATGGGAGATGGAGCGGCGGGCGGGAGAAATGAGCGGCGGAGGGGACGGGGTTTTGGCGGAAAAGATGTATAATTCTGGGATGTGTGGCTGACAGGCGGCTCCCACGTCCAAAATTTTCCGCCTCGCGAGGCACCGGCGCGCCCGATTCCCGCCCTTCGCCAAGTGGCCGGTACGGGGTTGCCGGCGCTTCTATTGGGCTCGGAAAAGCGCCGGCGCTTTTTTGAGCGCGCCTGTGTGAGTCTATTTTCGCTCTCTATCGGACCGCTATACGGCACGCCGGTGGAGATGCTCTAATGTGCACTCTGTTGGATCCCTGTTGGGCTCAAGGGTCTACTCTATTTAAACACCCCGTTTGGTGTTTCCTTGAGATCATTCACTTACTATCAACGCGCAGAGCACAGCAAGAGAGGGGACCGTTGCACTTGTATCATCCCCGTTTCCTCTCTCCCCACCACCCACGTTCAACTCTCGCCGCCGGAGCCCAGCATGACGCCGGACACCATCCGCACGGTGATCGGGATAATAGGTGCGTCGTCGTCCCCATTTCTACCCTCTGCTTCTGTTACGCTACTGCAAGTGCAAGAATCATGTGGTAGATGGAAGATTGTGGCACTGCACGGTCATATGGGGTATCGGCTCCTCATATGCTCCTTTTGCTGCATCCTCTTTTTGCTTCTCACGTGTACCAGTTTATACACGTCCTCTTCACGAACTTTTGCTCGCTTCAATTGCAAATGCAAGCATCGTGCACAACAGATTTTCTGAAACTCGCCGGTTCGTAGTTACTTTTACGATGAAAACTATGATCTAATACTTCTGATGCTACTTTTTGCTTTGTTTCTGTCTTGCAGGCAATGGGACTGCCCTGATGCTCTATCTATCCCCTGCGTAAGAACCGACTAAAAACAACTGTTCAATGAGTAACTTCATTTATTTTCTTCTCCGGGAGAAACGGAATACTAGATTTGGTTTTAATTAAGGGCAAGAACCGCCCCCATGATTGTAACTGCTCGGCTAGGCTCTCGGCCGCCGGTACCCCCGCCACCGGCCTCCTCAAAATCACGCGTTTGCTTCCTCCCTTGCTTTCCCTGACAACGACAAGGGTGGCGTAGGGCACCGAGGGTCGGCGCAGAGCAAGCCGTATCGAGCCACACATCAAGATCTACAACGTCTTCTTCTTCCTCTCCAAGCCGCTGCCTCTAGTCGCTCACCGCCGCCCGGCCCAACCCCCGACTCGGAAGCCTTCAGGGTCTCCTGCCGCGTCGACCAACCCAGCATTCTCTGCGGCGGATGGCGTCGCATCAAGGACCTTCACATCAACACCAACTCGGCGCTCCCCGTCCGCATCTTCCTCCCCACGCTGGCCACAGTATGCGCACCTCGTCCACCCACGCCGTGCTAGCGACCCACCCGTTGGGGCCACAAGCTACATCCCACACGTTGTCTCGTCCCCTAGGGCCATGACATCTGCGCGCCTGAGCCTCCCCATCATCTTACAGTTCCACAGCAGGTGTTGGCCATGGGGAGCAACTGTAGTTCCATCGAGCGGTGGCGACGAAGAGGGGGAGTTGGCGCCACCTGGAGCCATTCCCGTCTATGCCTGCAGCCTAATCTAGTTGGTGATTGTATATAAATGGGCCCTGCTGTCAATTTCACTGTTTACTCGTGTTCAGGGACGGAGCCAGGAATGAAGTATAAGGGGGGCAATGTTAGTATGAGGGGGGCAGAACTAGCTAAAATCGCACAAATAAGAAACTGACATGGCGTGTGCTCGATCGAAGCAAAATCATGAGCATAGCCCCCCCCCCCCCCCCGTCCCCCCCTGTCTCCGTCCCTGCTCGTGTCTAGTCCACCACTTCTGTGAATTGCAAAAGGCTTTCCATAGAGTGGTAGATTTTGAATTCGAAAATGTAAAGTGGTATGAAATGGTAAATTTCCCCTGCTAATTGTGGTAGTTTTATGCTATTTACTCTATCCTCATATCCCCTGGCTAGTACAAAATCGAGGGAATACAACAAGCAATAATTTGGATTTTTTCCGATAGAAAAAGAAGAGGATTATTGCTACTAATTTTCTGCATACGCTAACAATACGTGCACGAACTCACGCTCGCTACCATGGAAATTCTAGGCCGACATTCTACAATATCTGCAAGAAGAAGACGGTGGAGCAGTACTCGGCGGTGCCGTACCTCGCCACGGTTCTCAACTGCATGACATTTCTGCTCTACGGCCTCCCGGTGGTGCAGCCGCACAGCATGCTCATCATCACCATCAATGGCATCGGCCTAGCCATCGAGCTCACCTACATCGCGATCTTCCTCGCGTACTCCGTCGGCGCCGCCCGACGCCGGGTCCTCCTCATCCTTGCCGTGGAGGTTTCCTTCGTCGCCGCCTTCGCCGCTCTCGTCCTCAACCTGGCCCACACCCACGTCCTCAGGTCCATGATCGTCGGCATCTTCGGCGTCGTTGTTGGCACTGGCATGTACGCCGCGCCGCTCTCCATCATGGTACGCATCGATCGTATCACTCTCTCTGTCTCTCAATCAGGAATTTGTATATGCGAGTGAGATTTGGTGGTACTAGTATAGTATATTTGATTGGTTG
Organism: Lolium rigidum; assembly: GCF_022539505.1. Taxonomy (NCBI): domain Eukaryota; kingdom Viridiplantae; phylum Streptophyta; class Magnoliopsida; order Poales; family Poaceae; genus Lolium; species Lolium rigidum. The sequence continues at coordinate 175,907,244 of NC_061509.1, forward strand.
ATTCTACTGGTTGGCGATTGTCAGCTTCACTTGATACTAATTACTCTGTCCATTTTAAAATAAAAGGGATTTTCACTACTTTTTTTCCATACCGATTTATTAGGGTGATACTAACTTCAAAAAGAATAGCCATATGCTATAGGTAATTTATACTTTATTGACCAAATTCATGGCCAATTTTTTTACTGAACTGCGTGTTATCCTAGCAAACAGGTATGATTTTTGTGACATATAATTTATATTTTATTGATCAAATTTATGGTCAAATTTCTTTTGTTGAAGTGTGTGACCCTAATAAATCAGTTTGGAGCAAGTATTCTCGCCATTCATAATTAGTTCGCGTTCTAGGTTTAGAAAAATTCAAACTTTGTAAAGTTTGATTAAATACTTAGAAAAAGTATCAACGTCTACAATGTAAAGTTATAGTTTTTGAATCACCATAAGCTAACTTTCATACTATGTTCTTTGTTATTATACTCCCTCTGTTATAAATAGATGTCTGGGGTTTGACTAAATAGCGTCTAGATACATCCAGATTTAGACAAATCTCAGACATCTATTTATATAGACAGAGATAGTAGTTGTTAATATTTTTCACTATAATTTTGGTCAAACTTAATAGTGCTTGATTTTAGAAAATGCTAGAATGCAATCTAATAAAAAAAAGATGGAGTACTAAGATAACACGATTTTCATCTATACACTGCCACTAACTTTTTTCGAGAACAGTTGATTAGATTTCTCTTTTACATTGGTGCTTATTAATGTAAAGATTGTATGAAGACATGGAGATAGATACACCAAATGATACATGTTTAGTTAGCCCGTAACATGAGATTTTTTTTTCATATAGACCAAATGCATCATGCTATTTTTTGTTTGTTTGAGAAACACAGTACAAACGCAGGCGCTCACATACACGCGCATACACTCACCCCTATGAACGCACACACGCACACCCTACCCCTATGAGCACCTCCGGAAGACCGAGCCGGCGGATTGAATCTTGAAATTGACGAAGTCACCACAGGCGCCTCGCTGTCGACGGGAACGTCGCCTCCCACTGAAAGAATATTTCGCCTTTATGAGACACACAGATGTCAAACCTGGGGTTTGAACTCTGGTGGGCTGGGGGTACAACCACCCTCCTAACCACCCAACCTCAGGTTGGTTCTCAAATGCATCATGCTATTTATTAGTTGGTTTTTTTTTTTTGGTATTTGAAAAATAAGACAGTGCCCTCGTATACAAGAACAGATGGTGTAACTGTTGTTCGAATGTGAATAAAACTTACTCCGTTCGTTCTATTTTAGCCTACATCTTGAAAAGAAGTCTTAAAATTTAACAATACATTTATTAGTACTATTAGGCCTTGATGTCTAGAGTAATTAAATCCATGGATTTTTCTTGCCAAATGGGCTTTTGGTGGATGGATTAAGTTTTGATGTCTGATATTAAATTACCAAAGAGGCGGTGGAAAACATGTCCTATAATGTAGAATGTAGATTAAATTGAAAAAAAAATGACCTACTCCATCCATTCTAATTTACTTCGTTTTCAGTGTTGTTATTAACTACTCCCTCCGATCCTATTTAATTGACTCAGATTTAGTACAAAGTTGTGCTAAATCCGAGTCAATTAAAAGAGACCAGAAGGAGTAATGGCTAAAATGTCGACTATTTAATGGAGGGTGTATAATATAGATTAGAAGAGAACCAGAGAAGTATAAAAAGAGCACTGGATTGACCAAGGTCAGACTCTGGGTGTAGAATAGAATAATGTGTATTCACGCATAAGTAATCTTGTCATCTCCCTAATCTTTTTTCGAAGATCTCTATACTTTAAATTCTCGAACATCCCAAATTAATATTCTTCAGAAGAACAAAATTTTCCCACCACGGTGTTGTCAAACCGTTCACTTCTAATTCATTGTAATCAGTAACTTGTGGCCGCTATACATTTTCCTTCATTTTTTCTAAATTTGTTCATGGTCCTTTTCTCTTCTTGTGAAAACTATTAGGGAATATCTAACCTACCCTTCATAATTTAGACGTATATCCAGCCGAGTATTTTAGAAGGGTATCTTTACTCCTCTAAAAAAACTGTTCCTAACTGATCACTAAAATTTATTCCTAGAACTGTTTTGCATACAAATCAATAGCAATTCATAGCATAGTCATATCATATGGACTCAACAACATAGTCATACAAATCAGTTGCATGGTCCCAAAATAGATCAAATAAATCTATTGCATTCTGACTTTTGTTCAAACCCTTACATTGAAACATGTAACAAGAATGTGCCACCAATTGCAAAGTGGTGCTAGCTTCTACAGTAGCGTTGGACTTGTTAAAACGTTCTGGAATTTGTTGCCAAAATTCGCCGAATGGTTGCCTTCCACATTCCTTACAATGCCTCCTGAAAGACGAATTTGATCATTCCATGCGAAGTACAATGCATTGTCGTCGTCCTCAGTCCATTTGACTTCTCTTCCTTGACCTTCTTCACGGGACTATGAATCTCAAATGAATTTTCATATATACACCGACATATATACTCCATTTGTGCGGTTTGGGATGACAAAAAGGAAGACAATACCTTATAGGCATTATGTCGAAAGGCATTGACGCAGCCTCGAGATGAGAAAGGAAGGAAGCCTCCACGTCCAATTCCGGTGCTCCAACGACGGCGAGAACTTGCACTCCAACCAGACAAGCCTCCTCCATCTCCTCCTCTGACTCGTACGCGATAGAATCGTCGACGACAGATCTCACCGTAGTGGCCGGAGGCTGCGGTAACCCTAGACCACGCGACATTTGCGACGGATGGGCCATGGGCATCGGGGTTGCGAGATGGCCGACCATCGATGGAGCGACTCAGAGGAGATCACCGATTGGAGGTTTCGGCGACGACATGGCATCCCGATTCCCGCCACGACGAGGCGGAAGGGCGGGGGAGGGTGCAAGGTGTTGACGGAGGTGTCACCAGTGGCATAGCGGGGTGGAGGGGGAGAGCCCCAGCACGGTGGGAGAGCCAATAGCGGTGCCGATTGAGGTCGAGTATATTCACTCCTTTGCGCGGCCGACTCGTACATTGTTTGCTCCTCTAAACTTTTTTCTACCTCCATCCCAAAGTTTAAGGCTTATAATTTTTTTTGAAAAATCAAACCAAGTAAAGTTTGATCAAAAGTTTTAGAAGAATTTATCAACAAATATAATATTTTGTAGATACCATACGAAAATATATTTTATTATATATCTAATGGTATTGATTTTGTATTTTGCATGTGTGATATTTGGTAAAAACTTAGTCAAACTTGACATAGTCTGACTTTCTAAAAGTAATATAAGCCTTAAACTTTGGGATAAAGGTAGTAGAATATATGCTAGGTGCGGTTTAGAGGAGTGAACCAAAAAAATTACTCATCTTACCTATCAAGGGGATCGGTGAAACACAGACCCCCAATTTCCTTGTAGTTTGGATGCTGCATGCTCTGCTCAATACGTGTACAAGTTGTTTCCATTTTACTTCATGTTCATTGGATGAATTGTACTAGTAGCAAATCGATTTCCTGTAAAAACGGATAGGCTTCTTTTCATCATGTCAATTTCCGTGTCCGCCCATGTTTCAGAAAATGGTGATTCAGACCAAGAGCGTGGAGTACATGCCCCTGTTTCTGTCCTTGGCCTCGCTCGCAAGTGGAACCTGCTGGACTGCCTATGCCCTCATCGAGTTCGACATCTACATCACAGTAAGTCATTTAAAATATCATATTTATTCATAATAATTGACGTGTTTTTAATTTGAATTTGAACTCAAACCACGAGTCCACCACACTTATTTTAAATCAGAGGGAGCCCTATGAATGTTTTCACTTGTTGTTACTATTATTAACAGCAATCATTAGCTATCAGATTACCCGTGTGACATGGGCACATGAGTAAACAGACATATGCACTTGAGACTGCTACAAGTCGCCTGCGTGTTACCTGCAACTTCGTTCATGTGACCAGCAGCTACGTTACCCATGTTTTTGTGCTGGCAATATAGCTGTACTAAGAATGATAGGGCAGTTTTTGTTCGAGTAATAAGACCGGATAGGATAGGGTAGCTCAGGCTAACACAATGCTGGGGATTACAATTTGTTTTCTCTAGTACCAAACTCATATTAGCCTTTACAAATGTTCCTCAATTTGATTAATATTTTCGTGTTGCAGATCCCCAGCGGGCTGGGCGTCGTGTTCGCTTTGGGACAGTTGATCCTATATGCGATCTACTACAAGTCGACGCAACAGATCCTTGAAGCCCGCAAGGGCAAGGCCGACCAGATACCCATGACGGAGGTCGTTGTCGACGGGAAGAACGACAACACCACCAGCTCTGGCGCCCGAAACGGCCACTACTAGAAGCAACGTTATGATCTCCAAGTGCATTCATAAATACCTTTGTAATTCTCTGACGGATGATGTGTTGCGCGATAAGCTGTGTCGCCCAGGGCGGTAGTGTGCACCTCGTGTGTTCCTTCTTGTTAATGGAAGTTCTAACTATATCGTAGTGTCTGGACTATCAACTACACACGGTTAATCGGGACGTTGAGTGCTGGATCTCCGGTGTTTTGTTCTTGAAGCTTGATTTGCTGAAGAACTATGACAGTTCAAAGGGAAGTATGTTGGATATTTATCTTATATGTTCTTGTGATGATTTGTTGTTGTGATATCAATCAATGTGGTTTTAACATTGTATCAAATAAATCTAATTTTGGCCGGAACGTATATTACGAACTAACTAGAACAAAGAAAATAGGCTAGAAAATTTCAAAAGAAGCAGAAAACTCTCACTTTTTTTTTCAATCAGAAAACATTAGCTGATAGGTTGTGGACCACTAAATTTTATATACACCCTCCGGTTTAAGATAATTCCTTAAAAATATATGTATCTACAAAAACATGTCAAAATATATCTATTTTTGGGTAATTATTTTGAACCGGAGAGTACTAAATTAGTTACCCACCCTCGCCATGATTGAAAATTGCATACCTCAAAATATTTGCTATGTTCCCATCGATAACGAGACGTCTGTGATGATTTTTTCAATCTCAAGACCCGCCAAATCAGTTTTTTGAACTCATTCTCTCAGAAATGCTCATAGAAGTAGGGTGTGATTGGATCATATGTGTGAGTGTATGTACGTACATGTAAGCATCTACGATTGTACTGTGTTTCGCAAAAACTCCTTCTCTTCAATGTTGATTGCAACTCCGCAGCAGCCGTTGACATACCGATCCGCTCACCACCCCAAAATCCCTTTGACGAGGTGTGAGTGCTTGATCAACGGTTTCTATGTATACCCCCTCCGTTTTAAGTGTCGTAACTTTGTCTAGATACTAGATACTTTTTAGTTGTCGATACAACCGAATCTGGATGATGTTGTGACACTTATTTTAGTACAGAGGGAGGAGGGAGTAGTACTTTGCAATAACCTCAATCGGTGCGGAACTGATTGGGGAAACGTGAAGACTCAGTTGATTTGATCATTTGAAGACCGTGATTAGTGGATACAAAGATGCTCTTCCTGTGATGCAAATTATTTTTGCCGATTTGTCCAATACAAGTTGTTTCTTTCAGGTAAAAGAACTTTCTACCTTTGTTCCTGATGCTCAATGTTCATCAGATCAGAAACTTTAGGTAGTAGCAGTTCTATTTTTTAGACTGAGCTGTATTAGAAACTCAATTCGGCTCCCGGATGCATATGCTCCCTCTACTAAAAGTACATATTTTAAAAGGTTGAAATTTTTTGACAAAAAATTCTACATATACATTCACAATATATGTTCGTTTGTCAAGTTTCGTGAAAAAAACGGTATTTCTTATTGTCTATGTAAAAAAAACAGAAATTTTATCTTGTGAAAAGCCTTAGTTTTAGCACCGATTTTTTTCTTTTTTACACACGCCACGTGACAAGTCGATTTTTCATGAAACGACTTTATGAGCGCGTAGCACGTGAAGATGTACGTGCAGACTTTTTGTTTCAATTTTTGACATTTTAAAATTTGTCTAAAATGAATTTCAAAATAATGGGAGCATATGCTCACATGAGCCAAAACACCACTCCACGTGCTTTGGTCCTTTAGCGAGAGGTGAGTGACTGAAGATTAAATTCTTGGAGCAACACTTTTAGGTGGTTAAGGCTATCTTTGGTGGCCCGACGTAATTGGACTACAACTCTACATTTAGGCTCTATCCTAAGGGAATGAATCTTGACAAGATATTTACCATGTTGTGTAGAAATCTAAATGCTAAGTAAATCCATGTCGCTTTTGAAAACACTTGTCACATATAAGTTCACACACGCACACTTGAGCTTGTCCTCTTACTACATAGAGGATTGGGCTTCAGCATTTACTTATTGCTATTTATTTCTTGTACTTTATTTTAATGCAAACTACACACCTAAAACACCAAAATCACTGCACCATTTTATTGTTTTACATGTCAAACTTACTAACCAATACCTTCAGCTCCTCGTGGTTCGACAAACTTTCTTATTGAAAAGTACTATAATTGATCTCCTGCACTTGGGAGCCATCAAGACACTTTTCTGGTGCCGTTGTCGGGGAGCTTCGCGCTATTGGTAAGTTGTTTGGTAAGGAAACTTTTATTGTTTTTTCCCTTTACTATTTTTTTATGATGGCTTTCTTAGGCCGTGAGAATATGAAACTAACTCCATATGAATATGTTCATGCTATTAAGAACAAGGTTGAAAACCTCCTGAACCAAAAGTAGCGTATCAAATCCCTATTGATATTGCCAAAAGGCTATGAAACTAAAATTTACAGGGGATAGAAGCCAAACTTCTATGGAGCATTGACATACCATTAAAGATATATGTTCTCTATTTAAACTTGCTGGTATTCCTCATGATGAGGAGAAAAGAAAGTTATTATATTAATCTCTTTCTGGGAATGCTCGCATATGGTTTAGATCTCTGGATGATAAATACCGCCTTGATTGGGAATATCTGATGAAGGCTTTCTATCTCAAGTATTATACTCCTAAAGAAGCTTATGATGATCGTTGTCATATTTATAACTTTTGGCCTCACGTTGGAGAAAGTATTGCTCAAGATTGGGGGAGATTGAATGAATTCATCCATAAGAATCTTTGTCATGGTATTCCCGAAAGCATTATATTAATCAATTTCTATTTGAGGTTACCTCAGCATCTTAGGGACTTTCTGGATAATTCCTCTAAAGGAATTTTCACTAATAGAACTCCAAAAGAAGCAAGGGACTTATAGGAAACTATTTCTAAAAATGTTGATGTTTGGGGTCTTGATAAAGTTAATGAACCCCGCTTTGATTATGAATATTCAGGTGTAGAGAACTTCTCTACTACTATATTGTTTAAAGAGCTAAGTAATAGGTTTGGCCTTGATCCTCATGTTTTGGTAGAATTTACTAAGTCTTTTGCTAACCATTTGAATGTCCCTAAAAAGGATTTGATGTTTATGTTGAACCGTATAAATACACTAAAGTTTTTCCTAAAGTTGTGAAACAGGTTAATCAAATATCATTTTTCAAAATTGAAGAATATGTTGAAAGTCCTCCATATCCAAACAAAGTAAAGGAAAATTTACTCACTACTTTTGCAATCAAGTGCGCTAGAAGATGTAGTCAACCATATGAACAAATTGAAGTTAAGCATCAAATTTCAGCCATTAAAGAATTGAATGAAGAAACTGCTTGTGATGTTTATATATGTGAAGATTCCACCATGGTAATTCAAGATAAAACCACCAAAGTTGGTAAACCTATTATATCATGTGATATTGCTACTTCATGCTATCATGGTCTATGTGATATTGAAGCAACTATAAGTGTGATACCATATTCTCTATATTTTGAAATCAAGCCTAACATTGATCCCATACTGTATTTTGTTCATATTCGGTCATTTTGTTCTGAGTAACCGAATAGACCGAACTGACCAAATTTTATGTAAGTCTGTCCCAATCTTTAGATTTTGTGATATGCGTGAGATGTGATATTGTTGAATGTTCATAAACTTCTCTAGCGTTGTTACATTTTTGTTTAGGTTGTTGAACATTTATTCGTGCCAATTGATAATAATATATGCAATGAAAAAACAATCAAAATACATCTAAAATGTTGCCAACCTTTTACTAAATAATGTCTAAGTTTTGCGTTCACAACGTCGGCCACACTATTCGGTCATGATCGAACCCGAACCCGAATTATTGGGTACCTGAATTTTTCGGGTAGTAAAAGTAACAAGTATATTTCGGTCTTCATTTTTTCTGACCAAATTTGAAATAGACCAAAATATAAAAACCGAATTTTCGGTCATGACCGAATGCCCACCCCTAGCAATACACATGGAAGAGACAAGTATAACTATCCATACTTGCTAATAAAGAGTATATTTGTCATATAGGTATGGTTAGAGATGTTGAAGTATTAGTTGGAAAGATCAAATACCCCACGGATTTTATTGTGCTGGGTTGCTCCCAAGATTCATTTTATCCTATCATATTTGGTAGACCATTCTTACATATTGTGACTGCTTAAATTAGTTTAGAAAAAGATAAGGTATTCATTAAATGTGCTGGTGAAATACTAGAATTTAACTTTTCAAAATTTAGTGATAAGCATTTAGAAAAAGGAAAAAAATTCAAAAGATATAGTGCAAACTCTTGCTTCTATGGCAGCCGCTTCATCAGACGCGATGGAACAATATGTACTTCATCAAGAGGAGCCATTTAGTAATGAAAAAAAGAGGCATTAGAACAAATACTATCTCAGCAACCACCACAACAGTAGTTACATATTCCACATGATGATCTAGGAGAACTACCCCTAGCAAAAGAAGCTCCTCGTTTTGAACTTAAACCTTTACATGAATATATGAAATATGCATTCCTTCATGAGAAGAAAATATATCTTGTTATTATTAGTGCTAACCTTTCAGATGAAGAAGAAACAAGGTTACTTGAAGTACTGCGAGCTCATATGCCAGCTATTGGCTATTCACTGGATGACTTGAAAGGTATAAGCCCGACTTTATGCATGCATAAAATTAACTTGGAAGACGATGCAAAGCCTGTTGTTGATTATCAACGCCGTCTTCATCCAAAAATGAAAGAAGTGGTAAGAAAAGAGGTAATTAAACTCATTGAGGCAGGTATTATCTATCCCATAGCTGATAGTAAATGGGTAAGTCGTGTTCATTGTGTTCCTAAAAATGGGTGGAATCATTGTGGTTCCAAATGATGAAAATGAACTTGTAGCCCAACGTATTGTTACTGGTTATAGAATGTGCATTGACATCAGGAAGCTAAACAAAGCCACTCGTAAAGATCATTATCTTTTGCCATTTATTGATCAAATGCTAGAAAGATTATCTAAACACTCACACATTTGTTATCTAGATGGTTATCCAGGTTTCTCCTAGATTCGATGCACGAAGATGATCAGGAAAATACTACCTTCACCCGTCCCTTCGGTACTTTTGCAAATAGGATAATGTCATTCGGTTTGTGCAATGCTCCTGCTACTTTTCAAAGATACATGAATGCTAAACTTGATGATTATATTGAGAAAATTATGGAAGTGTTCATGGATGATTTTTCTTTGTATGGTAACTCCTTCAATAATTGCTTGTTCAATCTTAACAAAGTTCTGCAGTATTGTGAGGACCAACATTTAGTACTGAACTGAGAAAAGTGCCATTTCATGGTAACAAAAGGTGTTGTTCTTGGACACCGAGTTTTCAGGAAGAGGCATTGAAGTGGATGATGTCTACGGGTGCTTCTATTCTTGTAAACAGTGTTGGGCCTCCAAGAGCAGAGGTTTGTAAAACAGCAGCAAGTTTCCCTTAAGTGGATCACCCAAGGTTTATCGAACTCAGGGAGGAAGAGGTCAAAGATATCCCTCTCAAGCAACCCTGCAATCACGATACAAGAAGTCTCTTGTGTCCCCAACACACCTAATACACTTGTCAGATGTATAGGCGCACTAGTTCGGCGAAGAGATAGTGAAATACAAGTAGTATGGATGTATATGAAGGCAAAATTTACGGTACCCGGTACTCCAGAACGATCCGGTGGAGTACCAAGCATATCTGACCGTTTGTGATAAAGGACCAGTGTTAATATTATCATTCTCAAAGTGCCAAAAGGGCAATATGCACTTTAACCATTCTCATGTTTTCCGATAGAGGAGCACCTGTGAGGCTGTGATCGATCGACTGAGCCACCGCGCCCCACCCCCACTGCGCCGCCGCCTCGCTCGATTCAGCAGCCCCGGACCCCTCTGCGTCGTCGCTGCTTCGCCTCACCCCGCTGTCTCGGTCGATTCCGCGGCCCTGGGGCCCACTGCGCCGCTGCCGCATCTATGCCTTTTTGGCTGCCTCGCGCCGCCACCTGCTCCGCCGCCGCATTTGGGCCTTGTTGGCTACGTCGCGCCGCTGCCTGGGACGTCCTTGTTGGAAGTCCCATCTTCCTCGGCCGGTTCTGCCCTTGTTGGCTGTCTGGTGGCGCCGCCTCACGCGTCCTGGTCGAAGGGCCCTTCTTCTCCTTTTTTTTTTTTTGAACCAAACACGTACTAGTATTGTCTCTGATATCATATCTAGTTTTGAACCAAACTGATGTTACAAATTTTACTGATTTTTTCACTGGTTTTGGAGCCAATCAGTTGATGTATCCTGATGTTTTAATTTATGAGTTCTGTTAGACTATGTTCAGACGTCTCTGGTTCATGTATATAGATCTGAACCAAATTAAAACTGTGTGATAGAAAGTCTATGTGATTACCTAATGGATAGTTGTTGCGTTTTATAATAATTTGGGCAGACATGACATGTACATGTACTAAATATGATGGTTTGATAATGGCAGGTTTAGACGATGGATGGTATTGGCGAAACAGAGGTGAGAGAAGAATATATTACAATGGTCAGTCAAATATTTGATAGTGAAGAACAAGGTTAACAAATATGTGAAAGAGAAAGGGTTCAATGTCAGATTGGACTAGAAAGAGTGTGGCTGGGACCAAAGAAGTAAAAAAAAGACGGTTTGTCTGTTCCAAAGAAGGTTACCATTTGCAGAAGTATTTTGAAGCAACTGAGCAGGTGATGGTGGCCAGGAGTGGAGATGTGGCAAGAGATGCCACAGGAGGCTTCAGATGAGCATGGTGCAAGGCATATCCAGGGATTGTAGATCCTCTCATTTCTGAAGCACTAGCGCTACGTGATGCTGTGGTGTTCACCCAAACTCAGAACTTGAGACAAATAACAATTGAGACTGACTGCTCAGAGCTAGTGAGGTTGTGGGAAGCTAGAAGGAGGAGTCGCCCGTTGATTTCCCCACTTCTTGAAGATGTTAGTAGCTTAAGTCTAGGTTTTCAGGCTTTTTCGATTTCTTTTGCTCGTCGATCAGCTAACAACTCTGCACATGAGTGCGCACGCTATGCCTGCTTGCACAATTTGTCAGAGGTTTGGGCTGAGACAAGTCCCGTTTTCCTTCAAAACAGCCTTAGAGCTGATTGTAATGGTCGTGTGCTGACTTAATAAAGTCGAGTTGTTCTCCAAAAATAAGAGGGAGACATGAAGTTTGGTTACAGTTTCTATTTCCTGTATGTACCGAGACCTGAAGTTTGGTTTTGCTGTACCGGGCCTTGAAGTTTGGTTACATGTTCTATTTCCTGTAAGGATTGCTTGTGTGTTACTGCGGCTAGTTCAAAAATATTGAGTGCAATTGACCTTGTTGCTCTGTTGGTTTTGATCATATTTGTAATTCAATTTCTGTATGCCTGTTGACAACGAAGTGGATACAGAGAGTGAAGCAAGGGTTTGCGATTATGAAATATCTGTGTGTAACCTTCAGACTATGATGAATCTGACATTACCTATATAATGAAAGACCGGATTACACGATATATAATCTTTACCCTAAAGGGTGGAAATCAGTAATCTAGCTACATACAATATTAGCATGAACCAGAAAAGTTCACCGCATTTCCTAGATTTGCATTTTTCGTCTTCGCGTCTTTATCATGACATATGTTCTTGTCCTTGTACTCTGACAGTTCTGAACATACATAGTCCAATTTGTTCTCCAGTTGTAAAAGTTGTTCTTTCTTCTTGTTCACACAAGGTTCACCGGTGAAACCAATGAATCATCCAGACTATTGTTTGAAGCCGTAGTGCAGTAGTTAACCATCTGTTCTGCATACTTGTTGAGCAGGTCCTCCCGGATTGACAAACTACAACCCTGCACACATTACACACATCAAACCAGAGAAAATTTAGTGAAATGCAATTGAGAAAGATACTGCAGAATTTTGTATATGAGTTACAGAAGAAATATCACTTCTGCCACATTACATATTAGATAGCACATACGCTCGTAGTTTTCAGTGTAGTAGATGCGTCGCACTACTGGTTCGTTGCAATCACACTTAAGCGCTGACAGGTCACAGTCATCTAAGTCAGGTTGGCTCTTACACTAATCATGAACACATATCACGTTGGCTCTTACGGATTAAAGTATTGGCAGAAATTCATGCCATGTCCTACAAAACCATATTAATACTGACATTCAAGTTTAGATTGTGTGTCTTTTGTTAATTAAGCCAATTTGATGGTCGTGATCTCAACTTTGAATCTACAAACAAAATTCAACTTCCAAGCTTATTTTATCGGAAACAAATTGTACCTCATGTAACGCCACTGGATAACAGCAATTCTAAATCCCTAACATGAACATCTTTACTATTAAATTGGAATAGGTGGTGCTTGGTTCCACTACTGGATTGGATAGTACTTTTCTTTTTTCCTTCATTATGTTATTAATTAGAGCTTAGTACCTTACGAGGCCAGGAGTCTATATGAACCAAGCAAGTAAAAAACCATCTCAAAAAACTAGCCTAACCAGGCAAAAAAGGACACCAAGGCCAGGCACTGATTTTTCCCGTAAACGTCTCTATGCACTCGACAAAAGGCCTACCTTAGTGTTTATAATTTCAAATTTACAGAACTTGAGTTAAATATCAAACAAAAAAAAATGGGATAGTAATAATTAAGGTTTAAAAATACGGCAGTTCAAAAAAAAAGGTTTAAAAATACGGGACAATACTCATGATCTATCTGAATTTGAATTATCAAAAAGTTTGAATGTTTGTTGGCCATCAAGTGCAAAACTGTGGAGCTCGATTCCACTTTCATGCAATATTAGGACACAGGTGATACTGTCTAATATAGATGGATTGAGTCTGCAACTCGTCCATTAATGCAAAACATTACAAAGTTCACTGCGATTTTACTCTTCTTAGAATCTAAGTTATGTTCTACAACAAAAAAAAATCAGCATTGTAGATGCATCCGTGGAGCTGAAAGAAACACCGGTGAACAACGAGCATGATTTATGATTAATGATGCAGCTACGTGCGGGCTAGCTAGTCAATTTTAAAATGGACACTGTCAACCACCAAAACAAAACAGAGACTGGCCCTAACAGCAACAACAAATCCATCGCTAAGAAATTGACGGGTAGCAATACATCGCATGGAAAAATAAGAGGGATTTGGGATTGGGATGATCCTCACATTCTGAAATCTGAACTCATCTCGGTTCAGCTCGATGTGGTGCTGCAACGTTCATCAGTCCAGGAAGCCGACCACCTAGATGCCACGGCCGCTGCTACCTTTCCCCGCCTCGCCGGCGATGCGAGCCAACCACCACTCCGCCCACCCGTCGCCGCAAATCCATCGAGGGAGCCGAAGACCTTGACGCCACCGCCGCTCCTACCTTTGCCCAATCTCGCCGCTGCAGAGAGCCGAGGGTCGGACGCCACGGCCGCGCGGCGCCACGCCCATCTGTCGGGGGCCTAGATGCCACGCCCGGGCGGCGCCTCGTATCCCTACCAGGTCGCCTCCTGCGCGCATCCGTCGGGGGATGCACGCGACGGCCGCGCGGTGCCTCGTCCCCTTCCGGCCCCGATCGGCTCCAGCTCCGTTTCCCCCGACGCCGCCGGGAACAACTCAGCTAGGGTTCGTCCAGGAGATAAGCTGTTAGGGACAAAATGGATACAAAATGCAAAAGCACCCTCAAAAAAACATAGATACATGTCTATACCCCTATCCGGAGGAAACTAGTATGAGAAATTATTTTTTGACCCTCCAATGGAGGTACTCCGCCAGTTTCCGATCAAATTTTACCTGGTACTCTAGGTTCTGGTTGTGGAGTACGGGCGATCGTTAGCCGCCTGATCAGCTAAAATGAATGGTCCCTATTCACTTGGGGGTACTGTAAAAGTCCTCGTATATGAATAGTAATAACAATCTGAATAAAATATGGCAGCGAGTAAACATGCAACAGAACAGTAAATAAACGGAGTTTCGATGCTTAGAAACAAGGCCTAGGGATCATACTTTCACTAGTGGACACTCTCAACATTGATCACATAATAAAACCACTCTACACTCTTTTGTTGGATGATGAACACCACTAATTGTGTAGGGCTACAAGAGCACCTCAATGCCGGAGTTAACAAGCTCCACAACATTCAATGTTCATATTTAAATAACCTTAGAGTGCAAGATAGATCAACACAATCACACCAAGAACTAACATAGCATGCACACTGTCACCATCACACTATGAAGGAGGAATAGATCACATCAATACTATCATAGCAATAATTAACTTCATAATCTACAAGAGATTACAATCATAACCTACGCCAAGTACTACACGATGCACACACTGTCACAATTACACCGTGGAGGAGGAATAGAGTACTTTAATAACATCACTAGAGTAACACATAGACGAATAGTGATACAAAACTCATATGAATCTCAATCATGTAAGGCAGCTCATGAGATCATTGTATTGAAGTACATAGGAGAGAGATTAACCACATAGCTACTGGTACAGCCCCGAGCCTCGATGGAGAACTACTCCCTCCTCATGGGAGACAACAGCGTTGATGAAGATGGCGGTGGTGTCGATGGAGATGCCTTCCGGGGGCACTTCCCCGTCCTGGCGGCGTGCCGGAACAGAGACTCCTGTCCCCCAGATCTTAGCTTCGCGATGGCGGCGGCTCTGGAAGGTTTCTCGTACCGTGGTGTAATGTCCCAGGTTTAGAGACGATCGAGGGGTAGATTTTAGAAAGGGATGTGCATTGCATAGTAAATTCTGGGGAAATTTCGCGCTTTTAAACAAAAACTGCATCGAAGGGGGACAAGTTTCTCTCTCGACACCTTACAGGGTTAGGGTTTTGAGAGTGCGACAAACTTGCTTCTCACTTCACTAGTTTAGGGTTTTGAGAAGAGAGGGGAGAGTTCACATGATTGAATTCTAAATGTTATGACATGATTAAATTCAAACCAAGGTTGAATTTGAATTTCAAATTCAAACATTAAATAATTACTTAAATAATTCAATTGAGGAAATTCATTAAGTAAATGATCAATAATAAATAAGATGAACAATTATATTAAAGTAAAGATCATTAGAGAAAACTTTGAGCTTTATTGAATAATACACAAGATACATTGTCTTTACATTATCCATAATGGAAATAAATGAATTAC
>NC_061509.1:175922958-175972309 GCF_022539505.1 Lolium rigidum
CGGTATCACCGTTTGAGAGGCGGCAGGGGATCGAAAGAAAAAGGCAAGTGACCAAATATGAGGTGCCAAAAAAAACTCCAAGAAAAGAAAGTTTTATAGTACATAGAGGATGACATGTGGGTCCCATTTAGCAGCAGCGGTATCACCGTTTGAGAGGCGGCGGGGATCGAAAGAAAAAGGTAAGTGACCAAATATGAGGTGCCAAAAATAATTCAAGAAAAGAAAGTTTTATAGTGCATAGAGGATGACATGCGGGTCCCGGTTAGCAGCAGCGGTATCACCGTTTGAGAGGCGGCGGGGATCGAAAGAAAAAGGCAAGTGACCAAATTTGAGGTGCCAAAAAAAACTCCAAGAAAAGAAAGTTGATTGCACATAGAGGATGACATGCGGGTCCCATTTAGCGACAGCGGTGTCAACGTTTCCAAGGCGGCAAGGGATCAAAAGAAAAAGGAAGTAGCCGGAAATAGGGGGTCAAAAAAAATCCAAGAATAGAAAGAATTTTGGTTCATAGAGGATGACATGCGGGACCCATGATCCTGCATCGTAAACGGCTCGATCGGAGAACGTTGAACGAGATGGCGCGATCGAGAAAAAAAACAATGCCAGAGAGGCTGCCATCTGGGCCCTACATCCCTTGGCGGTGCGGATTTGCGTTGACTCGGCCGGCGAACCCGAGAATTCGCGATGCACCACATCCCGGGCCACCATACGCGACGTTTTGGCCGCTTTCGTCGGGCTAGGTGGCCTCAAAAACGAGAAAAAAAAAAGTTTTGACATGCACCACGGAGGGACCAAAATCGTCGGCCATGGTACACCAGCAACCACGGCGCGACTTCAACTTCGTCGGCCATGGCAACTTTTCTTGTAGTGCTGATGCCCTCTTTGAGCCCTGATATTTAGTGATTTCCTTTCTACACTTTGCCAACACTTTGCACCTCATCCAAGACAACATCAAGGTGAACAACTTTGCCCAAAACCATCACTGCAAATTCTTGCTCATTTTCAAATGGTGATCAAGCAAAGTTGAGACTTTGAAACAGATTTAAGATATGGTGCAATTTGTGATTTTGCATTTCAACTCCATTTTGACCACCACCACCTCCATTCTACTTCTCATATTATATCTTTACACTCCACCAAAAATCACTTCAAAATTTGAAAATTTTGTTCTTGCGGCCATTTCAACAAACACCTGGTGGGCACCTTGCTGCCAACTCTGGACATTGCATTGTCCAACAGGTTTTGGCCTTCCTCATCAACCCTAGGTCATCCTCTGTACTCCCTTGACCCCTCTAAGCTTTGCCAAACACATCAGAAAAGAAAGGGTACACGAAATCGTCACCACATTGACCAAGACATGCCATGTCGTGGCATGGCATGGACATGCCCTTGCCTTCTCTCTCTCTGAGCCTTGCCAGCATGCACAACCTTGCCAACTCGTTCCCTCTCAACCTCCTGAGTATGCCAGACACGGTGGTCGACGCTTCGGTGCACTGGACACGCCAGAACGCAACGCGCCCAGACGTGCCAGTGACGTGCACACGCGCGCCAGAGCGCGCACGGCGAACGCCACGGTCACGCCCAGCGCACGCCTCGCCTCGCTCGCCTGCGTCACCTCGTCCTCTTCCCTCTGCGCCACCAGCTCCGCAACGTCACCAGGAACCGCCCAGACAACCTCATTGGCCCGCGGGAACGCTATAGCCGACGACCTCGTCGACGTCCTCCGCCGCGGGTACTGGCCGCTCCCGTCACGCGCCAGAGCCCGTCTCTCCCTCGTTTTCCCCGCAATCAAGTGCTACCTCATCGCCAGTGCATCGCCTGTCCGCGTGCATCATCGCCAGTGCTCCTGCGCCACCCTACCGCCGACGCCATGGCTTACCTCACCATAGACCCGCGGCCTCTCCTCGCAGCTATAAAAGGGGCACCCCGCTCCTCAAATTGAGCACACACCTCGCCTCCCCTCTTCTCCCTGAGCCACCTAGCCACCTCGCCTCACCGCATTTCCCACCAGAGCGCCTCAATCGCAAGCTCACTGCCGCGCTCCATCGCCGAAGATCGCCGGAGAAGGACGCCGCCCCAGGAAACGCCACTGCTACCATCGGCTTCCCCTTCCTCGACAACGTTGTTGCGCACACCTCCGACGACCGCCGGAGCTCCGACGAGCTCGCCGACCCCCTATCGCCGCCGCCAGTGAGTTCCCCTCTCGTCGGAGACGATGACGTCCCTCCACCGTTCGATTCCCTTCTAATCGCACGGCCCTCGCTGCGCGTACCAATTCGCTGAAGCAATCCCACTGACGCGTGGCCCCCACGCTGTCAGCTGGCCCGCTGCGATGCTGGGCGGGCCCATTTCCTTCTCTCACTGCACAACCCGTTAGCAGTTCCCGCCAGCCCGAGTAGTTTGAATTCAAATTTCAGTGTAGGGTTATTTTGCAATCTGATGTCAACTTCAAAAATCCATAGGGACAAATCTACTTGGCCAAATTTTACAAATTTTATATATTTGGAAAGATTGTCAAAAGCTCTATCCAACTACATAGATTTGAACCCTAGATGTGTTGTAGAATTAAATTATCAAAATAAACAAAGAAGGGCCTTTTGTGACTTCAAACAATTCTTAAAAATCAACCAAAATGCTTTTGAGTTGTTTCCAACTCCTATAGCTCACATTTTACTTACACTAATTGTTTCTGCAAAAATATGGCATGGTTACTTTGAGTGATCATGGCCTAGTTTAATTAGAGGACTATATGGCTATTTCTAGTCAAAGATATTGTCCAAAACTATTTGTAAATCATATGGGAGCTTCTCTCTCATTTAAATCTTGTCACAAACATTTCAAAATGAGGTAGAGACCCTGGTCATTTAGGTCTCATGAGAAGTTGTTTGATGATATTAAATCATTTCTATGTTAGGATTAAATTGAATACGGTGCTTCACCTCATTTAAATCATTTTCTTAAATGATGAGTATGAAGAGGTTGACTTGGTCAACCTAGGTCATATGTGATTCATGGAAGAAATTAAATCTTAATAAGATAATGAGAGGAAATTATTTCTCTAAAGAAGGAAAAGAACACCCTAATTAGTATGAGAGGAAATTATTTTTCTTAAATAAGAAAACAAGTCCACCAACTTAATAGTAGTGTGTGATGCTAGCTTAAGTTGTGTGACTTATGTGTGTGCTTAGTCTAGTGTTTAAGATTGGTGTAGTGATTGTATGTATCGTATTCGTTTTTAGACGCTAGTACCGAAGAATACCAAGAGGAGGAGGAGGAGGTCTACTTCCAAGGAGAGGAAGACCACTTTGATCAGTACACCAACCAAGGCAAGCTAATACACTTGCAAAGTGCAAAGCTCTACAAGAGCAATGCATCACCCTATTTATTTCATGTTTAATGGTCCTATCCCAAGTTTTTACTTTACAAGCTTTACTGAATTTTATTTATCAAAGTTACTTTTTGATTCATGATTCACTTGGTCTAGAGTAGCACAAGAGTACCAAACTTAGCCTAGAACAAGCAAAGCTAAGTTAGCACCCCTCATGATTAGTTGCTAGTGCTAACAAATAAAGTTGACTACTCTAGATGGGAACTTGGTGAAGTGAAGTGACTTAAATGAATTTTTGAAGGTGAATATGACTTGGAGAAGATGGTGATTTTTGACTAAAACTGATATTTGTTTGGATGCGATACCTTTCCAATTTACAAGTACCCACACAATACCTGATTATGGGTAGGGCTTAACTGGAAGTTTATGTGTCTTAGTATGGGTTCCCTCTAAACAAGCATCATAGGGGTTATGCCGAGGCTTCCTCCATTAAAAGTGAAATGATGTGCACTGAGGTGAATTGTCCGGCCAAGCCCTGTGCAGTTCCCAGGCTGACGGTTTGTCTTCACTGGGAGGCCAAGCTCATGGGGAGAGGTGCCTATACTAGGATATGTAAGTGAAAGGTTAGGGTTGATGATCCGCGTACTGAGTTACGATGATTCGGGGTTATCCCCGACGGATGTAATCAAATGTTGTGGCACAAGTGTGCCACCTCTGCAGAGTGTAAACCTATTCGAATAGCCGTGTCCACGGTTACAAACGGTTGGAAAGGCCATACAGTTTCCGGTGTCAGATTCTTGAAAATGTTGGTGAATGGTGAAGGGTGACTTGACTTGAATCACAACTGAGTTGTGGGAATGACACTAATGTTCCCACTTGAGTTAGTTAACAAATGATGAGTCTTTTACTAAATGCTTATGAACTAAAATTGGCGTTATGCAAATAAACCTAGAGCTTAGAACCCTCTTTAGTGAAATAGTGTTACTTACCTTAGTATTAGTTTGCGAGTACTTTAAAAGTACTCACGGCTGTGTCCCTGGCTATTCAAATGGCCAGACTATGAAGAGGAGCAGCAGTACGAAGATGACGGCCAGCAGGACGGCTACAACAACTAGGAGTGCTTCTAACGTCAAGCGTTGGCATGTGGATTTAGATAGTACACTACTACTACTACGCTTCCGCTTTGTAATATTGGTGATGTTCGTTGATCAATATATCAACTATGGTTGTAATATTGGATCATGTGATCTACCTTCGTAAGACGATTATGGCTTGTAATGAATGATGACTTATGATATCAACTGTTATGTCTCGCAACAACATTATTCCTAGGATTGCGATGAAGGCCATAATAGGCATCTGGACTTAAAAATCCGGGTGTTGACAGATTAGCACTTGTTATCTTGCGCTCTTGCAAAGTACCTTCTTGATGGTTTGCGAGTACAATTCCAAATGTACTCACGGCTTTGTCCCTGGCTATTTACTTGGCCAGACTTGGAGGAATTCGACAAGAAAAAGGATTGGACGATGTCTATGCGAGCTAGGAACGTTCTCCCAGTCAGTTGCATGTAGGGTTATGGCAGATGACTTGGGCTCTGCGCTGTTGAAGTGATTCCGCTACTCTAATGATTTAGTTAGGCCCTTCGAGGCTATTATGTAAAGATTGGTCACGTGACCTCATTGTAATTTTCTTATTTCGTTTTGTAATGGATGATGTAATTCTGATATCAGTTTGGTTATGTGTTCACGGCGCACTAATCATGGGATCGTGAACTGTATACATAACGGGTATTTCGGACAGCTCGTCCGGGGTCCCCACATGTCACAACAAGTAGTCGGAACCTGGAACACCAGAAACTCCGTTATGGCGGCTTACAGAGACGAATTTGAGATCGCCAAGTGCTTCCTCGGATATGAAGTCAAGTACGTCAGGAAAGATGATAACGCAGCGGCAGATATGCTGTCCAAGCTCGGATCCAGCAGAAAACCCATTCCGCCTGGAATTTTCCTTGAGCATCTACGGACACCCTCGGCAAAGGGCGCTAACCCAGAAAACCCAGATGTGGCGGTGTCTCCGGCTAAGGAGGTGATGGAAATCACTCCGGCTTGGACCCAACCTTCCTGGACTACCTCATTGACCAGAAGTTTCCGGATGATGAAGTCCTTGCACGACAGGTCGTCAGACGAGCAAGATCCTACACAATAGTTGATGGATAGCTCTATAAACAAAGTGCAAACAGGGTATTTCTGAAATGCGTCTCAAATCAAGATGGCATCAAAATCCTTTGAGAGATCCACGCAGGTGATTGCGGGCATCACGTCGCTCCCAGATCCCTTGTTGCTAAAGCTTTCCGGTAAGGTTTTTACTGGCTGACAGCTAAATAAGACGCTGAGAAAATAGTGAAAACTTCCCGAGGTTGTCAGTACTATGCTACTCAACCAAACGCTCCGGCTCAGGAGTTGAAGACCATCCCTATCACTTGGCCGTTTGCGGTCTGTGGGCTCGATATGGTCGGAGAGTTAAAGAAATCATCTCGTGGCGGTTTTGAGTACCTCTTGGTTGCCATTGACAAGTTCATTAAGTGGATCGAGGCAAAGCCAGTGAGAAAAGACGATGGTGCTACGGCACTAAAATTCATCTGCGGCCTTGTAGTGAGATACGACATCCCACACAGCATTATCACAAACAATGGCACAAACTTCGCACAGGGGGAATTAAAGGACTATTGCAATTACGTAGGGATCCGGCTTGATCTTGCCTCTGTGGCTCATCCACAATCCAATGGGCAGGTCGAGCGAGCCAACGGCCTCATACTAGCCGGAGTCAAACCTCGCCTTGAAGAACCGCTACGGCGAACAGCCGGAGCTTGGGCTGAGGAGTTAGAAATCGCTCGTTTAAGGAAGGTGACTTGGTCCTCCGCCTTCGACATGTGAAAGAACATAAGCTGCAATCTCCATGGGAAGGACCTTTCGTCGTCAGCAAAGTGCTACACAACGGATCTTATTACCTTGTCGATTTCCGCGAGCTAAAGGATAGACCTAACAATTGGCATCGGAAACGCAAATGGGAGGATCCGGGTGACATATACGATGAAACATATCGTCCTTGGAATATAGCACATCTACGTCCTTTCCACGCTTAGGACTTTTCGCATTACATTCTTTGTAAGAGTTATACATGATCAATGAAATAAAGCATATGGTTCACTCTTTGAGTCTTTTGCCTCCTTTACTTGTTAATTTTTTGATCGTGTATGTTTTTTGACTAAAACCGTAGAGCTGGATGTTTCCGCCTAGGCGTGTATAAAAGTTGTGATTTCCAAAATCGTCCTTTAGGACGTGAGCTTAAGTTTCTGGTGAATAAGATTTTTTGTTGCGAACTTATGGATTCCTGGTAATGACTTCCGGCACCTTGGTTGGAGGCTTGTTTCCGCGGTTATTGACGGATCGCCATTGGGCTTCGTCGCCGTCGATGATCGTTTTCGGCTAAAGGTCTTCCGGCTCATTTAAGGTCAAATAAGTAAGCCGGAAAAACTTAGAAACTAGCAGTTTCTTTCCAAACGAACGAAACATGCATACATAAGTTAAAATGGATCACATGATAAGTGTTTTCTGCCCACATGCATATGTTTCGGCCTAGCTACTTCAAATACTTAGTTTTATTACAAGCCCACGAAGGGGCCAAAATGATGCATCTCATTGTTTTTCAGGAATCACTCGGAAGATTCTGGGTTATCCTCCAAGGCTTGATACATGCCATCCTTGTCGGAACCATCGCCTGAGTCGTCGTCGGATCGACGCGCGCCGGACCCGGAGCCTTCCTCGTCATCTTCCGCATCATCGGAGAAACCAGGCGGAGGAGCATGCTTCTTGTACCACGCTGAGTGATCCACTCGCTGGGAAAAGAGAGCGTGTCAAAGCCTTCAGTTTCCGCGAGAGCATTCTTGACGTTCGTGCCCTTGGGGACTCCGCGTGCGACTGTCGCAAAGTCCATGGCAGGGAAGTACGATTTGCACATGGCCAAGGCAATCGAGGCGGCTCCACGAGCTGAAGACTCTTGCCAATCCTTGATCAGGTCCGGCAACATATTCATTAGCTTCGCCACCTTATTGATGATTGAAATGAGGACTCTCTTCAGGGACAGCGTCTTGGCGATGCCGCGGCAAGCTTCGAAGAGATCATCAATGGAGTTCCGGTCTTCTTCATAAGCTTCAGTCCTGGAAAGGCCAGATTCCACTATCCATTCAAACCCGAGACATGTTGGGATACGCAAACAATCGCACGGTCAGTTTCCGAGATAGGACAAAAATAATGCAATGGAGATGTCGGAGATGTGAAGTCCTTACGGAAGATCAACTCGTCAATATCTGACGCCTCCGCCTCGTAAACCTTCTCCTTAGACACCTGAGTTTTGATCCTCTGGTTTCTCGTCTTAAGCTTTTCGCCCAGCTCCGACATAGCCTGCGCATGCTTCTCCTCCAGTTCCTACTTGGCCTTAGTCTACTTTTCGGCTGACTCCTTGAGGAAGTTCTCGAGGGATGCATGCTCGGTTTTCAGCACTTCGAGCTCGGCGGAGATTGAGTCGATGGTAAAAAAACATATTCAATAATAAGAGAGTGCGTCGAGGAATCTATAGTAAGGCGGAAAACATACCCTCGTTGTTTTTCAAACGAGTCTCAAGGAGTGTGATAGCCTGCCGATCCTCCGACTCCTTGTGCAGCCTCCCGATCTCTGCTTTCTGCTCCAGCACCAGCGTACACAGATCTTCATGCAGTTTACGAGTGTTCTGTGATGCAAGTTGGAATGGTTAGCCGGAAATTTAAAATTTGGGGGTTGGACGTGAAGTTAAAGTTCTTCTTGTGATGGGAAATTTCAAGTTTCCGCCAAGATTCAATAAAGACGATACAGTTGAAGCATCGGTTCACACATGTTACTCAGAAAATGTCTAAACCAATGCTTGGGGGATCGTATTACCTGGCGCACGGATTTGTGCTTGGCAAAGAAAACCCGGAGATTGTCTTCGAGGGTGTCTAGATCTTGTTGCTCCATCTCCGGATTCCCCCACACTTCATTCATTAAATTGGTCATCTCCGCATGACGTTGTGCCAGGGGAATGATTTGAAGTACCGGAAAAAAATGCGGGTGCGTTTGGGGCATACCGGTAGCACCGCTCAGCAACAGTTTCTTTGGGGCGTCATTAGCCGTAGCTTCAGCCGAGGTGGTTTCAGGCTCTTCGGGCGGAGGTTTGGATGGGGAGGCCTCTTGGCCGGAATTTGCGGTGACCTCCGGAATATCATCAAGGTTGATGTCGTCCTTCGGATTAGGAGCTGTAGAGGATGAGGCCTTAGGCGGAACCTGCGCTTCCGGTGTGACATGTATCGAGGCAGGCGAGGGCTTGGTCTTCTTCTTGGGGGGCTTGCTCCCGAAAACTTTGCTGCATAATAAAAGGATCCGACACTTAGCATACTTAAGCCTAAGTTGCGCAAAGAAAGTAAGTCGGAAGTCAAGCTCTTACACAGGTTTGTTAAAGAATCGCTCGAGGCTAGCCTGCGAGCTTTTGCTGGTGTCGATTTCTTTGAGACGTTGTTTTTCTTTCTCGGCCTTCTTGGTGGCCGCAGCGCTGGGAGTCTCGCGCGCGTGTTTGGGTACCGACCCGGAGGCTACACCTCTTTTCCGCTAGGTGGGAGGAGGACCCTCAGGAATCTCCGCCTCTGATGCGGCTTTTGGGTTAGTGGTCCGGTGTGCGGGATCCGAGTCAGGGTCCCAATGTCTTTCTCCTCGAGGGCTTCGAGCTAAACACACAAGACAAAAGTCCTTAGACAAATTTGCAGGTACAAAACGGGAAGTGGTGATTAGTCGGAAGACTTACCGCGATGCCAGCGCCATCTGTGTGTATGCCTAGATTGCACACTTGAGAGCGAACGTCATGCGGAATCTTGATCATTACACGGATCTGCTTGTCCAGGGCGTCGGAGGAGAGGTTGTCCTTGGAGGCGCGCATGGTTTCGTCATGGCCGGTGTATTCTTACATCAAGCGATCCCAATGTTGAAGGGGTTGGATCCGCTTGATGAACCATGACATCGTTAGGTCCTTCCCCGACAAGCTGTCTTCCGTTAGCTTGCAGATCCGCCTGACCGCCCTTGTCAGCTGAGGTGACTCGGAGATGTGAGGGCACTTGGTCCAGGCAGGGGTCTCGCTGGCGGGTCCATCCTTGAACTCCGGCAGCTTCTTCGGGCTGGCCGGATTCGAGACATCCTTCACGTAGAAGAAGCCCCCGGACCAGTATCTGACGGATTCATGACGATCCGTGTGGGGGTATGATACGTCTCCGACGTATCGATAATTTCTTATGTTCTATGCCATATTATTGATGATACCTACATGTTTTATGCACACTTTATGTCATATTCGTGCATTTTCTGGAACTAACCTATTAACAAGATGCCGAAGTGCCGGTTGTCTGTTTTGCTCGTTTTTGGTTTCAGAAATCCTAGTAAGAAATATTCTCGAAATCGGACGAAATCAAGACCCGGGTTCCTATTTTCACCGGAAGCATCCGGAACACCGGGAAGGACCGGAGGGGGGCCATCGGGCCCCCAGACCATAGGCCGGCGCGGCCCAGGCCCTGGCCGCGTCGCCCTATGGTGTGGCCACCCCTTCGACCCTCCTGCGCCGCCTCTTCGCCTATATAAAGCCCCTGGATCGAAAACCCTGATACGAAAAACCACGATACGGAAAACCTTCCAGAGCCGCCGCCATCGCGAAGCCAAGATCTGGGGGACAGGACTCTCTGTTCCGGCACCCTGCCGGAGCGGGGAAGTGCCCCCGGAAGGCTTCTCCATCGACACCGCTGCCATCTCCACCGCCATCTTCATCACCGTTGCTTGCTCCCATGAGGAGGGAGTAGTTCTCCATCGAGGCTCGGGGCTGTACCGGTAGCTATGTGGTTCATCTCTCTCCTATGTGCTTCAATACAATAATCTCATGAGCTGCTTTACATGATTGAGATTCATATGATGATGCTTGTAATCTAGATGTCATTATGCTAGTCAAGTGAGTTTTACTTATGTGATCTCCGGAGACTCCTTGTCCCACGTGTGTAAAGGTGACAGTGTGTGCACCGTGTGGGTCTCTTAGGCTATATTTCACAAAATACTTATTCATCTGTTGAATGGCATAGTGAGGTGCTTATTTATATCTCTTTATGATTGCAATGTGTTTGTATCACAATTTATCTATGTGCTACTCTAGCAATGTTATTAAAGTAGTTTTATTCCTCCTGCACGTGTGCAAAGGTGACAGATGTGTGCACCGTGTTAGTACTTGGTTTATGCTATGATCATGATCTCTTGTAGATTGCGAAGTTAACTATTGCTATGATAATATTGATGTGATCTATTCCTCCTACATATGCATGAAGGTGACGAGTGTGCATGCTATGCTAGTACTTGGTTTAGTCTTTTGATCTATCTTACACTAAAGGTTACTAAAATATGAGCATTATTGTGGAGCTTGTTAACTCCGGCATTGAGGGTTCGTGTAATCCTACGCAATGTGTTCATCATCCAACAAAAGTGTAGAGTATGCATTTATCTATTCTGTTATGTGATCAATGTTGAGAGTGTCCACTAGTGAAAGTCTAATCCCTAGGCCTTGTTCCTAGATACTGCTATCGCTGCTTGTTTACTGTTTTACTGCGTTACTACTGCTGCGTTACTACTGCTTGTTTACTGTCCCGGGCAAAGCACTTTTACGGTGCCGTTGCTACTACTTATTCATACCACCTGTATTTCACTATCTCTTCGCCGAACTAGTGCACCTATTAGGTGTGTTGGGGACACAAGAGACTTCTTGCTTTGTGGTTGCGGGGTTGCATGAGAGGGATATCTTTGACCTCTTCCTCCACGAGATCGATAAACCTTGGGTGATCCACTTAAGGGAAACTTGCTTGCTGTTCTACAAACCTCTGCTCTTGGAGGCCCAACACTGTCTACAAGAATAGAAGCTCCCGTAGACATCAAGCACTTTTACGGCGCCGTTGCTGGGGAGGAAAGGTAAAAAGGCACTCATACGCTGGTTCCAGGTAACAGATGCTTTTACGGCGCCGTTGTGTGTGTGCTCGAAGCTATTTCCTTTAGATCCTGCAATTGCATCTTTTTGTTTCTTGTTTACACTAGTTTGGCATAATGGACAACAATGAGCTTCTTATTCTATTTCCTGATTTAAAACATGGATTGTTTGATGCGAAAATTAAAAAACCTATGAAATCTTATTTGCATGCTTGGTAGTAATATTAGTATGAACGCTTTGAACACCATTGTTGATAATAATGTAGAAAGTTCTAAGCTTGGGGAAGCTGGTTTTCATGATCTTTTTAGTCCCCCAAGCATTGAGGAGAAAATTTTCTTTGATGATACTTTGCCTCCTATTTATTATGATTATAATAGTGGTCTTTTGGTACAACCTACTATGGAGAGTGAATTTTATAATGATTATACTATGCCTCCTACACTTGATGAGAATAATAATGATAGCTACTTTGTTGAATTTGCTCCCACTACAACTAATAAAATTGATTATGCTTATGTGGAGAGTAATAATTTTATGCATGAGACTCATGATAAGAATGCTTTATGTGATAGTTATATTGTTGAGTTTTCTCATGATACTACTGAAAGTTATTATGAGAGAGGGAAATATGGTTATATGCATTTCAATAATATTAAGTTTCCCCTCTTTATGTTGAGAATCTTGAAGTTACTCGTGTTTTATCCTCTTATGCTTGTCACTTTGTTCTTCATGAATTCATTTGTGTACAAGACTCCTCTTCATAGGAAGCATGTTAGACTTAAACGTGTTTTGGATTTGCTTCTTGATGCTCTCTTTTTGCTCCAGATACTATTTCCTGCGAGCGCAACATTAAAACTGCTGAGCCCATCTTAATGGCTATAAAGAAAGAACTTCTTGGGAGATAACCCATGTGCTATTTTGCTACAGTACTTTGTTTTATATTTGTTTCTTGGAAGTTGTTTACTACTGTAGCAACCTCTCCTTATCTTAGTTTTGAGTTTTGTTGTGCCAAGTAAAGTCTTTGATAGTAAAGTAAGTACTATATTTGGATTACTGCGCAGTTCCAGATTTCTTTGCTGTCACGAATCTGGGTCTAATTCTCTGTAGGTAACTCAGAAAATTAAGCCAGTTTACGTGAGTGATCCTCAGATATGTACGCAACTTTCATTCAATTTGGGCATTTTCATTTGAGCAAGTCTGGTGCCCTTTTAAAATTCGTCTTTACGGACTGTTCTGTTTTGACAGATTCTGCCTTTTATTTCGCATTGCTTCTTTCGCTGTGTTGGGTGGATTTCTTTGTTCCATTACCTTCCAGTAGCTTTGAGCAATGTCCAGAAGTGTTAAGAATGATTGTGTCACCCCTGAACATGTGAGTTTTTGATTATGCACTAACCCTCTAATGAGTTTGTTTCGAGTTTGGTGTGGAGGAAGTTTTCAAGGGTCAAGAGAGGAGGATGTTATACTATGATCAAGGAGAGTGAAAGCTCTAAGCTTGGGGATGCCCCGGTGGTTCACCCCTGCATATTATAAGAAGACTCAAGCGTCTAAGCTTGGGGATGCCCAAGGCATCCCCTTCTTCATCGACAACATTATCGGGTTCCTCCCACGAAACTATATTTTTATTCCGTCACATCTTATGTACTTTGCTTGGAGCGTCGGTTTGTTTTTGTTTTTTTGTTTTGTTTGAATAAAATGGATCCTAGCATTCACTTTGTGGGAGAGAGACACGCTCCGCTGTAGCATATGGACAAATATGTCCTTAGGCTCTACTCATAGTATTCATG
This sequence comes from Lolium rigidum, assembly GCF_022539505.1. Taxonomy (NCBI): domain Eukaryota; kingdom Viridiplantae; phylum Streptophyta; class Magnoliopsida; order Poales; family Poaceae; genus Lolium; species Lolium rigidum. Next base: position 175,936,142 of record NC_061509.1, read on the forward strand.
GCGAAGTTTCATCTTCGTTAAATTGTTATATGGTTGGAATTGGAAAATGCTACATGTAGTAACTCTAAAATGTCTTGAATAATTTGATACTTGGCAATTGTTGTGCTCATGTTTAAGCTCTTGCATCATATACTTTGCACCCATTAATGAAGAAACACATAGAGCTTGCTAATTTGGTTTGCATATTTGGTTTCTCTAGAGTCTAGATAATATCTAGTATTGAGTTTTGAACAACAAGGAAGACGGTGTAGAGTCTTATAATGTTTACAATATGTCTTTTATGTGAGTTTTGCTGTACCGTTCATCCTTGTGTTTGTTTCAAATAACCTTGCTAGCCTAAACCTTGTATCGAGAGGGAATACTTCTCATGCATCCAAAATACTTAAGCCAACCACTATGCCATTTGTGTCCACCATACCTACCTACTACATGGTATTTATCCGCCATTCCAAAGTAAATTGCTTGAGTGCTACCTTTAAAAATCCATCATTCACCTTTGCAATATATAGCTCATGGGACAAATAGCTTAAAAACTATTGTGGTATTGAATATGTACTTATGCACTTTATCTCTTATTAAGTTGCTTGTTGTGCGATAACCATGCTTACGGGGACGCCATCAATTATTCTTTGTTGAATATCATGTGAGTTGCTATGCATGTCCGTCTTGTCCGAAGCAAGAGAGATCTACCACCTTCATGGTTGGAGCATGCATATTGTTAGAGAAGAACTTTGGGCCGCTAACTAAAGCCATGATTCATGGTGGAAGTTTCGGTTTGGACATATATCCTCAATCTCATATGAGAATAATAATTGTTGCCACATGCTTATGCATTAAAGAGGAGTCCATTATCTGTTGTCCATGTTGTCCCGGTATGGATGTCTAAGTTGAGAATAATCAAAAGCGAGAAATCCAAAATGCGAGCTTTCTCCTTAGACCTTTGTACGGGCGGCATGGAGGTACCCCATTGCGACACTTGGTCAAAACATGTGCATTGCAAAGATCCGGTAGTCCAAGTTAATTAGGACAAGGTGCGGGCACTATTAGTATACTATGCATGAGACTTGCAACTTGTAAGATATAATGTACATAACTCATATGCTTTATTACTACCGTTGACAAAATTGTTTCATGTTTTCAAAATAAAAGCTCTAGCACAAATATAGCAATCGATGCTTTCCTCTTTGAAGGACCATTCTTTTACCTTTTATGTTGAGTCAGTTCACCTATCTCTCTCCACCTCAAGAAGCAAACACTTGTGTTACCTGTGCATTGATTCTTACATACTTGCATATTGTACTTGTTATATTACTCTATGTTGACAATTATCCATGAGATATACATGTTACAAGTTGAAAGCAACCGCTGAAACTTAATCTTCCTTTGTGTTGCTTCAATACCTTTACTTTGATTTATTGCTTTATGAGTTAACTCTTATGCAAGACTTATTGATGCTTGTCTTGAAGTACTATTCATGAAAAGTCTTTGCTTTATGATTCACTTGTTTACTCATGTCATTACCATTGTTTTGATCGCTGCATCCACTACATATGTTTACAAATAGTATGATCAAGGTTATGATGGCATATCACTTCAGAAATTATCTTTGTTATCGTTTTACCTGCTCGGGACGAGCGAGAACTAAGCTTGGGGATGCTTGATACGTCTCCGACGTATCGATAATTTCTTATGTTCTATGCCATATTATTGATGATACCTACATGTTTTATGCACACTTTATGTCATATTCGTCCATTTTACGGAACTAACCTATTAACAAGATGCCGAAGTGCCGATTCTTGTTTTCTCGCTGTTTTTGGTTTCGAAATCCTAGTAACGAAATATTCTCGGAATCGGACGAAATCAAGACCCGGGTTCCTATTTTCACCGGAAGCATCCAGAACACCGGGAAGGACCGGAGGGGGGCATCGGGCCCCCGGACCATAGGCCGGCGCGGCCCGGGCCCGGCCGCGCCGCCCTATGGTGTGGCCACCCCTTCGACCCTCCTGCGCCGCCTCTTCGCCTATATAAAGCCCCTGGATCGAAAACCACGATACGAAAAACCACGATACGGAAAACCTTCCGGAGCCGCCGCCATTGCGAAGCCAAGATCCGGGGGACAGGAGTCTCGTTCCGGCACCCTGCCGGAGCGGGGAAGTGCCCCGGAAGGCTTCTCCATCGACACCGCTGCCATCTCCACCGCCATCTTCATCACCGTTACTGCTCCCATGAGGAGGGAGTAGTTCTCCATCGAGGCTCGGGGCTGTACCGGTAGCTATGTGGTTCATCTCTCTCCTATGTGCTTCAATACAATAATGTCATGAGCTGCTTTACATGATTGAGATTCATATGATGATGCTTGTAATCTAGATGTCATTATGCTACTCAAGTGAGTTTTACTTATGTGATCTCCGGAGACTCCTTGTCCCACGTGTGTAAAGGTGACAGTGTGTGCACCGTGTGGGTCTCTTAGGCTATATTTCACGAGAATACTTATTCACTGTTGAATGGCATAGTGAGGTGCTTATTTATATCTCTTTATGATTGCAATGTGTTTGTATCACAATTTATCAATGTGCTACTCTAGCAATGTTATTAAAGTAGTTTTATTCCTCCCGCACGTGTGCAAAGGTGACAGATGTGTGCACCGTGTTAGTACTTGGTTTATGCTATGATCATGATCTCTTGTAGATTGCGAAGTTAACTATTGCTATGATAATATTGATGTGATCTATTCCTCCTACATATGCATGAAGGTGACGAGTGTGCATGCTATGCTAGTACTTGGTTTAGTCTTTTGATCTATCTTACACTAAAGGTTACTAAAATATGAGCATTATTGTGGAGCTTGTTAACTCGGCATTGAGGGTTCGTGTAATCCTACGCAATGTGTTCATCATCAAACAAAAGTGTAGAGTATGCATTTATCTATTCCGTTATGTGATCAATGTTGAGAGTGTCCACTAGTGAAAGTCTAATCCCTAGGCCTTGTTCCTAGATATCGCTATCGCTGCTTGTTTACTTGTTTCATTGCGTTACTACTGCTGCGTTACTACTGCTTGTTTACTTGTCCTGGGCAAAGCACTTTTACTGGTGCCGTTGCTACTACTTATTCATACCACCTGTATTTCACTATCTCTTCGCCGAACTAGTGCACCTATTAGGTGTGTTGGGGACACAAGAGACTTCTTGCTTTGTGGTTGCGGGGTTGCATGAGAGGGATATCTTTGACCTCTTCCTCCCTGAGATCGATAAACCTTGGGTGATCCACTTAAGGGAAACTTGCTGCTGTTCTACAAACCTCTGCTCTTGGAGGCCCAACACTGTCTACAAGAATAGAAGCTCCCGTAGACATCAGGGTAGACGCATCCGGGGTGTATCTTGACGGTGATGCTCCCGCAGGTGGCGAGCGATCAAGTCTACGGGACCGTTTCCTTCTTGACGGAGAATAAATATTGAAACAAAGGCAAGTCCGGTGCTACCCGGAGATGGCCCTCGCACAGGGTGACATGGTTGGCGATGGCGAGGATGTTGTTGGGGGAGATGTTGTGAGGTTGTAGGTTGTACGCCTTGAGGATTTCCGTGAAGAAGTCGTGCGGCGGCGACGAGAACCCACACTCGACCAACGCCTTGGTCAGCACCCATTCTTCGGCTTCAGGCGCCAAGATCAGGGCATCCGGAACCGTTCGCCAGGATCCGGGTTGTAGGAAGCCCTCCACCTCGAGGCTGCGGAGCTCGTATTCTGTGGTGGTGCAGGGCCACCATTTCCCCTTGACCTCGCCTTCGTGAGATCGGGCCGTTGATTTTTTGGCGACGGCCTCATCCACCTTCTTCTCCGTCTTCTTTTCTCCGGCTAAGTCCGAAGGAGTAGCAGAGGTTCCCTCAATGGTTTTGCCGGATCCCTTGGAACGGTCCTGCTGGAGAGGGACGAATGGCGGAGGGGCGGAGGAGATTTGCATGGCCGCATTTGGTTCCGTCTGCGATGGAGGCGGAGTAGAGGAAGACATCTACAAATCGCAATTGAACTAACTTAGTCGGAACTACCGCTATATACTAAGTCATCCCTACCAACGCCGATAAAAAAAACTCAAGCTGAAGGCTTACCGGAGATGGTTTTCGCGGTGGTTGGAGACCCCGACGACGAGGAATTCGCTGCGGCGGCTCGCCGAAGTTAAGAACAGGACAAACACGGTGCGGCGGCGCTGGTGACATAGGCATCCCCAATGGGCCTGTCGAAGATAGTACCCGGGGTTTACTGAAGGCCCACGACCCGAAGTTTATGAAGCCCGGAAGCCTAGTCAGGAGATAGTTTGGAAAGATAGAGTTGTATTAGGAATATTGACTTGTAACTATTACGGGACGAACTCAAAGAGTCTCCCGGACTTTGTAACTTGTACATCACAAAACCCTCGGCTCCGCCTCCTATATAAGGGGGAGTCGAGGACAAAGAGAGCATCGATTTTATTATAAACATAACCCTAGTTTCATAGCAGTCGAGTACTTTTCCGGCTGAACCTTCGAGATCTACTTGCCCTTTAGTTCCCTGAAAACCCTAGTCTACAATCTGTAGGCATTGACAAGTCGATACATTGTCAATTGGCGCCGTCTGTGGGAATTGAAGGCGACAAGGATCTGATCTCGATGGCACGCTCAACATCGTCGACGTCTTCGGTGGCAAGCAACGCAATGGACAGAGGTAAACAAATCGAAACTGATCTAGTCGATTTTGTTCCTCACCTGCCCTCCCGTGTGGATGCATATACGTATCTGGATGAGCCTATGGAGATGACGTTCGGGAGGTTCCACTTCCGCGTCGGAAAAGAGGGGTCGCATCGTCTCGAGGTTCCGGTTTCATCGAGATCGTCGGCAGCTGATTCCGATTTTTTGGGATCACCATCATCGTTCAAGATCGACGCCGAGAAATCTCGTCGCCACGCTTCGCCAAGTCGGCAACAAGCGGAGAACTCGTCAAGATCTTCGGCGGCATGTCCTTCGAATCGTTTGCGGACTCCAATATAAGCAGCGACTCAGACAGCGTCGACAGCTACAACTTCATCGATAGATCTACTTCTGTTCGGGAGGTCTTCACCGATCTATACGATGGTGTCACCAACCCCAGCAAAGATCAAGCTTCAAAATATCATCAAGTTTATGTAGTTGGGGAGCCAAGTCGCCCACAGGAGGAGACATCAGAGGCTTTCGATAATTTGGGAAATCCATATGTCGATCCCGCTGATCTTACGCGAGGTTTGGGCACTAAATATGTCGGCCCTGTGGAACGACAGATGGTGCAACTCCCACAAGCGGCTTGGGATAGAGAAGCAAAAGCTATGGACAGTACAAAGCCGATGAATACAACTGCCACGTTCGAAGAATTGCAAGCATACCAATATAGACTTGCCCGTGCTGGACGAGAACTCGAAAAGCAAATAGCTGAGCTTACTAGGAGGAAAGCCACAACTTCTGTGTCAAGCCGAAGAAGGGCAGAGCTCAGCCGACATTCAGGAACTTTGGAATCCAATCACGGAGCAGCCCGTAATAGGGGAAGGTCTAGGCTGCAGAACATACCCGAAGCCGAGAGGGAAAACTTGATCCAGAACCTCGACATGTCCTTTATTTCAATAGACACAGGGGGGAACATTATTCCTAAAACACCGGAAGCTGGATACATGGCGACTCAGGCCTTCATACTGGCAAATAGACCACCTCCCCGAGATCTGAGGGAAGCATTGTATAACATGGCTATGGCAGGAGTTGGAGTCATGGGAACAGCGTTCGCAAACAGAGGCACACCTCCTGAAGGTGCTCCAAGGCAAAATAGTCCACGGGCAACAGTGGTAGTACAGGACCCGCCAAGAACAAGCGCGGGAAGAAATACATCGACATAGACGCGAGTATATAGGGCACGGCAAGAAAGGAGGGAACGTCGGCAGTCACCAGAAGTTGACGAAGAGGAGATGTGCGGGCTCCCCTGTTTTACTCGAAGAGTTCGTAAAACGCGAGTCCCATCTAGTTTCAAGTTATCCGATAATTACAAGAAGTTCGATGGCCTACAAGATCCAGAGGATTGGCTAGTCGATTATCTGGAAACGGTGAAATTAACGGGAGGAACCAACGCAACTGCCATGCAGAGCATCCAAGTGCACTTAAGTAGAGCAGCGCGGTCATGGATCAAAAAGTTATCACCTGGATCCATCGACAGCTGGGAAACTTTCGAGGACATGTTCGTGGAAAATTTCTTATCTACATGCAAGAAACCTGCGTCAATAGAGCAGCTGCGAGCCTGTAGACAAAAGTATGATGAATCGATGAGGACGTACATCCAGAGGTGGAACATCATCAAAAACTCGGCAGAAAACATATCTGATGAAAGAGCGATAGATGCGTTTGTCGCCGGGATTCGAAGGAAGGATCTAGTCGAAGATTTAGGAAGGACTAATCCAAAAACAATAGCGGCATTGATGGAAATAGCGAATCGCTGGGCAGATGGAGAAGATGTTGTCCATAACAAGAGGCATAGGTCGCCTGAGGACGATCGTAATCGAAATATTCAAAATAGACGGCGATTTTCTCGCCAATACTCCGACTATGACGATCCCGGCCAAATATCGGCTGGCTTCCGAGGAAATAGCGGAAATAATAATCGAGATGATTATCAAAAGAGTGGTGAAAAGCATAGCGACTACAGGGATAGTCCACGCCCCAACAGGCAAAATAATGGTCCGAGGTTCCAGAGGCCGTACATATCTCCCGAAGATATGATGAACGGACCATGTCAGATGCACTTCTATCTCGACAACAATGGGAAGAGGCAGTCGGGACATTTACAGAAGGATTGCTGAATTTTCCAGGCGTTGAACAGATACGCGGGACATGCCAATGCACATGCAGCACATAGAAACCCTTAGGGGCCAAGGAGTGAGATCCACCTTCCACCTCCTCCCGCGATCACAGACGAAAATCGACATCAGTTAAAAATAGCGGTAGCTCCACACCCGCCTCCTTATATCGATACCAATGGCGCGGTCTCGATGATTCAGAAGGCCAAGCCATCTAACTGGGCTCAGAAAGTAATTTCGCGACAAGTCTTCATGGCAGAGAAGATGCCTCCACCAACAATCGAGTACTTGAATTGGTCGGGACAGGACATCAGCTTCACCATAGCGGACCATCCGCAGCAAGTTTCTCGACCAGGGCAATCAGCTTTGATCTTACCAGCGGTGATCGCAGGATTCGACGTTTCACGAGTATTCATAGATGGAGGCAGCAGTTTAAACCTCATGTACGCAGATACATTGAGGAAGATGAACATATCCCTGGCGAACTTAAAACCAACCGACACACGTTTCCATGGTATCACACCAGACAAGCCAAGTTATCCGCTGGGAAAGATCAATCTCGACGTTCAGTTTGGAACCCGAGAAAATTACAGGATTGAAAGGCTGGAGTTCGAAGTTGTGGATTTTCCATCACAGTACCATGCTCTACTGGGACGACCCGCGTATGCCAGGTTTATGGCGGTACCACATTACACATACCTGTTGTGGAGACTCCCTGGACCTAGAGGACCAATCACAGTAAAAGGCAGTTTCGCGCTAGCGGATAAGTGCGACAAGGATTTTCATCGATTGTCAGAAACCTTCGGGATGCAAGCGGAGTATATGGCGTCCAAGCTAACAACTGACTATGACGTGTTGCCTGATGGAGGGAGGTCGCTAAAGGAGCCAACCTTCAACACAATTAAAAATTCAAAGGAGGTGCAGATCCACCCGACAGATCCCAAGAAGACGACAACTATCGCCACGAACATGGATCTCGCATAGGAAAGCGCGCTTGTCGAGTTCCTCCGTGAGCGCTGGGAAATCTTTGCATGGTGTCCAGCAGACATGCCAGGAGTACCCAGGGAACTTGCCGAGCACCCCCTTAACTTGGATCCATTGGCTAGGCCAATCAGACAACCTTTGCGGCGTTTTTCGGAACCAAACCGCAAAGCTATGCTGTCGGAAATTAATCGACTCAGAGAAGCTGGATTTATCAAAGAACTACATACAGAGGCCACGTGGGTAGCCAACCCAGTGCTGGTCCCGAAGAAAAACACAGAGGTCCTTCGCATGTGCGTCGACTTCACGTGTCTCAATAAACATTGTCCAAAGGATCACTTTCCCCTCCCAAGGATCGATCAAATTATCGACTTCACGGCAGGCTGTGAACGTCTTTCCTTCCTGGACGCGTATTCTGGTTACAACCAGATCCGCTTAAAATAAGAAGATGGGGTCAAAACAGCTTTTATAACACCCTATGGCGTGTTTTGCTATAGAACAATGCCCTTTGGGTTGAAAAACGCGGGAGCAACATATCAGCGGATGATGCAGAAGTGTCTTGCCACACAGATTGGCAAAAACGCTCAAGTGTACATCGACGATGTCGTCATAACAACAAAGAAAGGGTCAACCTTGATTGATGATCTCAAGGAAACTTTCGATAACCTCGATAAATTCTGCCTCAAACTGAACCTGACAAAGTGCTCTTTTGGCGTTCCTGCGGGAGAACTTCTCGGGTTCCTGGTGTCAGCAAGAGGAATCGAAGCTAACCCGGAGAAAATTCAAGCCATCGTGACGATGCAGAAGCCAACAAAGCTCAAGGAAATACAACAGCTAACTGGACGAGTCGCAGCTTTGAGCAGATTCGTCGCCAGGCTGGGAGAAAAGGCGTTACCGTTCTACTCCTTGATCAAACAAGGAGAAAAATTCGAGTGGAACGAAGAAGCAGACAAAGCCTTTGAGGATCTCAAACGCACAATCTCGACACCACCAATATTGGTGGCGCCCAAGGAAAAGGAACCTCTTCTGTTATATATCACGGCCACACCCCAAGTGGTCAGCACAGTACTTGTGGTTGAGCGAGAAGAAGAAGGAAAACTCCATGGAGTCCAGCGGCCGCTATACTTCATCACCGAAGTTTTTTCACCCTCAAAACAGCGGTACCCGCAGTACCAAAAGTTAGCATATGGAGTATTCACAACCGCAATAAAATTGCGACACTATTTTTCGACACATCCGATAATAGTGGTCAACGAGGCGCCTTTGTCCAATATATTGAATAACCCGGAAGCTACGGGTCGTGTCTCCCTTTGGGGAATAGAGCTTTCCCCTCGGGACATCACGTATGAAAAAAGAAAGGCAATAAAATCGCAGATCTTACCAGACTTCGTCGCAGAGTCGATGGAGCTGCGAAATACGGGACCCCCAGACTTATCGAGAACTTGGACTATGAACTTTGATGGGTCTAAAAGGTCAGAAGGAGCTGGAGCAGGCGTGATATTAGTATCACCTCAAGGAGACAAACTGAAGTATGTACTGCGGATGACGTTCCCCAACGCATCTAACAATGAAGCGGAGTACGAAGCAGTGATACATGGGATGAAGATGGTGAAAGCTTGTGGTGCAACCCGATTAAAAATCTTCGGCGACTCCCAATTGGTGGCTCAACATGTGATGAACCAATGTGATGCAGTCAATGATAGTATGATAGCATACAAGGAGGTATACAATGAACTTGAGAAGCTCTTTGACGGGTGCGAAGTGAATCATATCAGCAGACTCAGCAACGATGAAGCCGATGTTCTAGCAAAGATCGGATTGCAATGTTAAGCAATACCACCTGGCGTATTTTGGGAGGAGATAAGTGAAAGGTCGACTAAGGCAAAGAAACAAACAAAGAAAAGAGAGAATGTCGAGAAAGACTCGGGGGATCCAGCAATATCGAAAGCAAGCGCATCAGGAGATGAAGACGAATCGCATGAGGTGATGGTAGTGCAAGTTCCTTGGATGCAGATTTACATCGCATATATCGCAAGGTGAGTTATTCGACGGTCCAAGGCCTTCACCGTGGTTAAGGGCGAGCTGTATAAACGAAGTATATCGGGAGTCTTGCAGCGATGCGTTACACCCGAAGAAGGACGATTACTCTTAAAAGATGTGCACGAAGGAGTGTGTGGACACCATGCAAGCAGTCGAGCTATAGCAGCCAAGGTTTTCAGAGCAGGATTCTAATGGCTAACAGCAATCGAGGATGCAAAGGACACAGTGCGTACCTGTGCTGCGTGCCAAAGGTTTGCCGCAAAACCTTATTCTCCGGCAGCAGAATTGATGCCAATACCATTGTCATGGCCCTTTGCTCAATGGGGCCTTGATATGGTGGGAAAGTTGCACAAGGCGTGGCCAGGAGGATACGAGTATATGCTCGTAGCTGTCGATAAGTTCACCAAGTGGATTGAGGCGAAGCCGATAAACTCGCCGGATGCAGCATCGGCGGTCAAGTTTATCAAGAGTATCGTTTTTCGATTTGGAGTTCCTCATAGCATCGTCACAGACAACGACATCAATTTCACTTCCAAGGAATTTAAGGCATACTGTGCAGAGGAAGGCATTAAATTACAATTTTTCTCAGTTGCGCACCCGCAACTAATGGTCAAGTCGAAAAAGCAAACGGTATCATCTGCAACAGCATCAAGAAGCGCCTGTTAACACCATTGGAAAAAGCTCGACACACATGGCCAGAGGAGTTGCCTAGCGTGCTATGGAGCATACGGACGACACCCAATACAGCGACACAAGAAACTCCGTTCTTTCTAGTCCACGGAGCTGAAGCAGTGCTGCCGATAGAAATAGAACACAATTCTCAGAGAGTGGCGGAATTTAATGAAGAAACCTCGAGAAAGGCACTGGAGGATGATGTGGATGCACTCGACGAAGCTCGAGACGAGGTATTGTCAAGGGTCACCAAGTACCAGCAAGATATGAAAAACTACCACAGTCGACGTTTGCGACCAAGATCTTTCCAGGTAGGTGACCTAGTTCTTCGACTTACGCAAGATAGCCACGAGAAATTCGAGTCGCCATGGATAGACCCGTACATCGTCACCGAAGTAATTGAAGGAGGAGCATACAGGACTAGCACAGTACCCGCGCGTTGCAACGGATTAGTCATAAAGTTGATCCCTCCTTATTAAGCATTTGTAGATAATTAGAAGTGTTTGACCGTAAAAATTATATCATGGCTTGACACTGATGGTGGCGGCGAATACTCAATCTAAATCGGTGGTTAACCATGATTGACAGCATAGGGGCAGCCCCTCACAGTGTGATTCTTTTTTCATTTTGCCGCTGGATATGTTTTATTTCTAACGACATCTCTACATAAATTTCCCCCACTGAAAGCCAGCATTGTTTTAACATGATCTTTCAAAATAAAAAATTGATTTAACAATTTTTCTATATCATAATCATGTCTAGTAGTATTTCTTCTCTCGCTCTATCTTTCTCCTTTGCAAATAACATACTAAATAACCATAACCAATCGTGGATTATAGTACCACCATGAAGCCGATTTCACGCTAATATTGCCGCCCTAATTCACAAACTTGTGAAATCCATGAACTTCTTGTTTTATTCTCTTTGTACTGTCATAACTCATAACCCCATGGTACAGATGAAGCATGTAGATTTTTTCCTGGTGTTCCTCTCAGCTCATGTTTCTTCTCTTCACCTCCACGGCTATACTTGTTTGTTTTCTTCATCTGCCATCTTTTGCATGCAGCAACCAAAAGGAACGGCATAAAGGAAAAGTTCATGCTCAATAAATTAATCCATCCCAAATGCTCAGTTTACCGACTATTACATTGCACGCACCTTCACTAATTTTGGTTGCTTCAATCCACACACCAAACAGGCGTGCACCGCATCGTGCGCCTGGTAAGTTGCTGTACTCTGGAGTACTCGCAGTCCAGCGTCGCCACCATCTCCGGCGTCAAGTGGAACTATTGGCTTATCATGAGAGTCACCTTAGTTTGCTTTCCACAAAATCGACCTACATGCAGTCGTTGCACATGTGCTCTGGCACTTTGGTCAGCCTAGCTCGAGGGCTCCGTGACCGTGGCTGTCGATCAAACGTGGCCGTCGCTTCATGGAGCTATTTCTTGAACTCTCTACAGCGATCGATTGAATTTCTTTGTGCTGGCCGGTTGGACCCACGTCAGAACGATGTATATAACATCCATGAATTCTCCGTAGATTGGTCTGTAGGCAGAGACCTCAGGCGCGGAGCCGACGCAAGAGGTCATGGCCACGGCTGCACCCATTCAGTTCGTCGACAGCATGCGCCGCCGTCACCTTGTTGGCCCCGCATCTTCCTGTATGTCCGCCGCCAGGCATCAGACTGAGAGTTTGCTCTTCCACCTTCCACGTCGGGGGTGTGTCATCGCCGTACTCGACGAAGGCTTGGCCTGCACACATGCTTGGTGACAATCGATCTCGTCTCGACGTCTCGTCGTTTCGATTTCGTCGTGGTCATAACCTTTGCGGGAGAAACGCTCCTTGGTTGAAACGCTCATTGTTTTCCTGGATGTCTTCCCCTTGATCACATACGTACATATAGGAAACCAGGGATGCCATAAACCGATTGACCTCGAGTTGTTTCTTTTCAAGGTAGCCTAAATATTACCGACGAAAGAGTAGTTGGGCTTGGCCGCGCACCCGCCGCGTCCTCCATATGTCCCCTCCATGTTCCACGGACGCGTCAGCCATGTCGGCCTCCCACTCTGCCCACACCAACAGGCACCCAAGGAATGTGTTCGATTCCAAACGTTCTCCGCCGGATGCAGCATCTCCTCGTATCTAAAGGTATAATAGATGCCTCCACAGGGGGTCTCACAATGATTTGAGCACGTGGACCGTTAGATCTTTTCATCGGTGCATCTCGTCCATTCGTTTTGGGCACTCCTCTCACTAGCTAACCACATACAATGGTAAATTGTTACCCACCTCCGGCTGCATGTGGGCCCCACCTTTGCCGGCCCCGCATGTCAGCCACTGCGACTAGCATCTTTGTCAGTGCACATTGACGTCGGGCAGGGATCTTCACCCCGCAGGGGTATTTTCGGTATTTCGCGCGGCCTGGTATAAAAGCGAGCCCCCAGGCAAAAAAAAAAACACTAGCCGCCTCGCGCCCCCGCCCCGCGCCCGCCCTCGTCGCCCGCCGCCACCTCCAGCCGCCGCCCCGCTCCCGCCCTAGCCCCGTTGTCGTCGCCGGCCGCGGCGCTTCGAGCCGCCTCCAGCTCTGCTTCCTCGCTCCCCAGGTCGCCGCCTCGAGCCGCCGGACAGCACGAGCGTCGGCCACCGCCTTGAGCCGCCGGACAGCACGAGCGTCGGCCGCCGCCTCGACCCCCCGCTGCGCCGCCGACGAGAACGCGCTGCGGCGCACGCGTGCGGCCTGGAGGAGCAGGCGGCGGCCCTCGCCGTGCGCCGCGCCGCCGATGAGGACGCGCTGCGACCCCCCGCTGCGCCGCCGACGAGGACGCGCTGCGGCGCACGCGTGCGGCCTGGAGGAGCAGGCGGCGGCCGCGGCCGAGGCGGCGCGGGAGCTGCGGGAGGCGGCGGTGGCCCTCGCCGTGCGCCACGCCGCCGACGAGGACGCACTGCGGCGCAGCGCGGTCGCGCTGGACGGGGACCTACGGCGCCTCCAGGGCCATTGCTCCACCGTCGCGCCTCAGTTCTAGGTGATTTCCCCTTCCCCTATTCTCCTCTCTTTCTCCCTCCTCTTTCTCTAATTTGTATCTCCTGTCTTTCGTCTTCTCTCCGTATCTATCAAAGAAGCGAGGCAACAATGCACATGTGGCGGATTTCGGATATCGACAGCCACGAGGATGAGCGGAGCAAGATGCGATATGGAGGTCTGCCACTGAAGATGCGACATGGCTTGGTGGTGAGGAAGGGCTTCTGGGGCGCATGGTCACCTCCATCAGCTTCCTTGGCCCATGGTTCTTGGTCAGCAGACCAAAGGTGAGGCACACTTCTTGGTCCCTCTCCTTCTAATCGACTCCATGTCTGAACTTTCTAGCTCTCTGATGTAGAACAAATTGTGCATGCCACTGCTCGATGATATGCTAAAACTGTTTGTTTCATGTTTGTGGTTATGTTGAAGGATATCCATGGTCACGACCATGCTTGGAGAGCGACGTGGAGAGGGGCCGTGCTAGGAAATTCGCGTCTTTGGCTCCGTCAACCTTCCTTGCGGAACAGCGGGAGGGATGGAAAGTGTGCTGGCAACGATTCATCGAGAAGGCTTTGTTTTTCATTGGGAAGGCGACCGGAGGTGAGCAAGCAGAGGATCGGCATCGGCCAACTGACATCGGGGAGGAGCTGCGGTAACGACTCGGCAGTACAGAGGTGCTGCCAAAGCGACCGGGTGGCATAGACCGGTGGTATTGGAGCAGCTGCAGGCCAACTACGGCGTCCCAGCGCTTGCAGTACGGCATGCATATACGTGGAATAACTGCAGTAGCAATGAGTTGTTTCTTCATAGTATTTTTATAATGTGGTTCTGTAGCTGTATTTGTAGTTCATTCATGCCAATAGTCCACTTCTAGGAACTTATTCTTGCTGATGTTCTTTGAGAATCATCGGTAGTGGATTACATTTGTCCTTGAAATCTTATGTTCTGATATTTTTTGGCATGATTGATCTCTATAAATGAGGTGGAAACAAATTGGGGTCTAAAGTGTCTCTGTTACAAGATCAGGGATATGCAAGTAGAGGTAGAAAGGAAAAAAGGCGCTTAGGTTCTCAAGTTTAGAGGTGATACCATCTATTCCCTTGTGGAAACTAATATTTGCTTTGATATGATTTATCTCAACTTGTATGAAATAATTGTGATGAATTTATTTGGAAACTAATAGGAGCAACGCCGCCTTGTCACTACCTTCACCGAAGGAGATTTAGCTAAATACAGGTTTATGCAATAATTACTTTGCAATTTCTGCAGTTTAGTCATTAGTATACATTCCCTCATTACTTCAGATACGTGGAAGTTATTTTTTTCTATGAACCTGTGGTGCTCTGATATCTATAGATTCTGGTTACAGTTACAAGCTGGTCGACCATGCCAGTAAGGCCAAAGGGACAAGTTTAAAGAAATAATGTGGTAATGTCCTTCTTTCAGTTCATGTCGTATATTTTCTTTGATTCTTTTCTTCAGCCATGCTAGTTTCAGTGTTGTTTACCTTATTGCAGAATAAATTTATTTGTTAAAAGTTTAGATGTGATTTTGTTGTCAATTCTCTTTGCTATATTTTGTGCAGCCGCTAAATACTTTTCTTCAGCGCACACTTCTTGATGTATAAATATGATTCTTCAACTTGATTTTCTCTGTATGGATATGTTTATGCTCACTGCGATTTATCATGCATGTCTTTTCAAGATAACTTGGTTAGATTCTGGTTGGTGTTAGTTCTCTAATAAGTAAAAGTAACAGTTTTGTGCATGATTGCATGACTAGATAATATTTTACAGTATTGTATATTGTTCTTCAGCGATGATTAATTGCAAGAATAGCGAAGAATGTTATGCACCCGAGTTTGGTAATAATATGTAGTCGCTTGTTCTTGCTATTAGTAACTGATAGTTGCATATTTTCCTGTTATTTCCTATTGAAATTTGAATTGTAATTTTTTCCTATTAGTAACTGATAGTAACTGATGGTTGTGTAATAAAGGCAGAGATAATCCTCTTTAATTTTTGTTATAAAGGTTAGAGTTTGATTTTGAAATGTCAAGATTGTTAAATGCTTTTCCTTTTTCTGGTTCTATGTTGATCTTTCATTGCTTGATAATGCAATTCATGTTTTCAACCATTAAGATTTTAGTGCGCAATAAAAGTGAGAGCTTGGTTACTAATGTGCAGGTCTCGCTTTCCCTTTTATCTACATGCCTTGTTATTGCTCTGATGTTTGCCATTGTTAGTATTCATCTATGATATGATTTAGTCTGTTTTGTTCAAGGAATCTTTATTGCTATGGCTCTACATGTTTCTGGAATATAGAATAAGATTTGTTCTGCTTTTTTTTAGGTTTTAGGTTGCAGGTCGTTGCTGCTCCTATTTCTCTGCCAAGTAGTTCTCTCTATCTTTGCCTTGTACCAATGTTTTTTTTGCCTATTGCCTTGATTATGTGAAAACTACACATCGGGTTAGGAAGACTTAATAATATGACTAGTTAATTTTTTAGAGTGACATGTTGGAGATGATTGATTATGAATATATTACTGAAAAAACACTAACAAAATGATTTAATTTTGTGTTAATAAAAAATTCAGTATTAGGGCCTCATATTGAATATTGCACCGGAGCCCCCCAAATACTGGAGATGGACGAACGGATGCATCTCCTCGGTTTTTTGCTGCAAAATGTGATGCCGGCTGTGGCTCTATGCCCACCTCTTGGATTGTGTTCTTACCGTCGAGTAGCCAACAAGAGGGAGAGGAGGAGCGCAGCTGCGCTTGAGCTCGGTGGTGGGGAAAGGAGGCTCATGAAGATGAGCTTGTGTGTGCTGGACTGGCATCTCTATGTGTTTTCATGTAGGTATGAATTTGCTTACCTAATCCCCTGATTTGTATGGAGTAAAAGCAGCTTGCTACATGCTCGAGTTTGTTCTATAACACTAACAATTTGTATAATGTAAGACTTTCGAGTTCATACTTTTGGGTTATGGCCTGTAGATTTTCTACTATCAAAATCTATATATCAGCATATAACTTTGTCTTACATTATACAAGTTGTGGAGCTTCTCAATTTAAGCCATACTTTGAGCAGCAAGTAAATCTCACACATAGTGACCTGTGTTTCACCTTTTTTTTTCCTCTGAACAGTGCTTTGCACTATCAACACATTACACTGTCTTACATTATACACGCTGCCAAGCTTCTCACTGTTTTAAAAATGTTACTGCCTAAATCAAATTCATGGGCCTCTCAGTTCACTCTAATTGAGCACTTCTAAGCCGTAAAAAAAATCTTGGAGAATCATCCATTTATGTTAATATCTTAATAGTTATGTTAGATCATATATTCTATTTAATTAGTGCACATGTCTTTCCAATTGAAGTTTATAATGTGCATGCATATTGGTTAAGTTAGTCACCCAGACTATTGGCTTTTTGTATGAGTATCGAAAGTTAATGTACTGAATATATTAACTACGTGAGGTGTGTCCTATAGTGAGGTGCCTTATTTGCAGTTTAAAAATCCCATATTATGTGGTGTCAAGTGTATTTAGCTGCAGATCAAAAAAAAAGTGTATTTAGCTGAATCATTCTCGGCCCAATGCATATTGTTCTCTTTGTCATCTGTCATATTATTCTTTTTTTTATATTTTATAGGTAACTTTGTAATTCCAAATTAAATGTGTGTGCTTTTTCTTTGTCATGGACGGTGAACCAGAAGTTATGTGTATATGGCATACTGCAGTTCTTGTGATTTGCAGGTCACAAAAGGAGGATCTATTCTACTTGGAGTACTAAACTGCAATTGGCACCAATTGCCAATTATTAATCCGCCTTGATGAATCTTATGTATGAACCTGGAGGGAGAGCGGTCTTAATATGAGCAACCTCCAGTGAGTCGTGTTGATGTCCTACCAGAAAAAAGATCGACCAATATCTTAATATCGTAGAGTTTTGCGGTTTATTATTAATTGTATTACAAAATGATCATCACTATGTTTTTATAAGCATACATAAATTATTATTTTTTTCCTACTAATACATAAGCTTCACGAGATCGTGCGTCAAGGCGCACATCTAAATCTAGTTTGCGTAAATTCCGGCAGCCTCTCGCTCTCCGACAGTACTCAGGGACGTGCCCCCACACCACGCTGGGCGGTATCCTTTGCGGCTTTCAGAGAACATGTCGAAGAGCTAGTCGAAGTCTAGCGCATCCAGGGCACAGACACGGCGGTGTAGAAGCTCTTCTTTGACTTCCGATGCCTGCTCCTATGTTGGGGTTTTCTTTTAGCAATCGCGGCGGCCCATGTGGTTGTTCAATTGTATTTGATTCGATCTGATGTCGTGAGAAGGCAGCTTCCCGACTTGTTTTGTTCCCTGGCTATACATGGGAGGAGGCAGGTGTGATCCGTTTTGATCTCCTAACACGGAATAAGGAATCAGTACTATGTACGTACGCAGCAGGGGCCTTTTCTTCCCACGATCTCCTTTCAAACTGGAAGTAACACGGAATCACGAGTCAGGACTACATACGTACGGATCAGGGGCCTTTTCTTCCCACGATTTTGTTGGACGAACCGGCTTTCAGACAAACTATAATAGTTAAGATAGTTAAGATTTATTTGACGTACCAAAAAAAACCAGGTTTTCTTGAAGGATGAAAATTTATTCCGGTTTTTTTACCTACCAACACCACCGATCCGTAACTTATTAGTAGAGATAAAGAACAAGAAGACAGGGACCGCCGAGCCAAATCCCTGGAACGTGGAACAGCTTAGACGTTTTTTCGCCTAAGTTGAAATATAGTCCTATATGTAAACATACAATGTACTGAAAAGCCCGCGAGTTTTTAGACGCAATCTTTTCCTTTCAGGGCACCGAGTGGGGCTGAAAGGTTTTTAATGAGGCGGACTCGCGGTGTTGCAATATAGTAAAGATATTGGTGATATACATCTTTTTCTTCGACAGACTTGGGGGCTTACAACCCACAAATACAATATATATATACAAGTCTCTACAATATAAATCTACAAAGTCATTTGCCTTGGTCTAAAATACCTCGCAAACCAATAAAAATAAAAACACTAGCCACCGAAACGCTCGGGGGCTAGAAGGAAGGAAAAACATACAATTTGTTTTACAATATATATACTCACAATATACAAGATCCTTTTATAAAGAAAAATTTCGGCAGAAGAAGCAGACTTTTATTCACGACCCATCATGTTATCTATGTTTACTCTTTCATTGTCAGCAACGGCACTCATGTGATCAGCATAATATCCGAAGTAAATCATCCATCATTTCCTCGACCACGGGTGTGACAACTTCGTTGATTTTGTCGATATTCCTCCTTCGTTTCTTCAGTTTGGCATGGCAAAGTTCAACGATTTTGGTCAGATCCAATTTCGGGTAGACGATTTGCAACATGATCATAGCAAACCTAGCTCCAGCAGTCAATTGGGCCTTCACAAAGTCATGGATTCGATGAGCACCCCTGAATTTTTTCATCAAATCAGGAAGGGTCTTCGGCTGGGAGTTTCGAGGAAACATGGTGTTCTAAACCAGGGCCAACGTCCTCTTGCAGAAATCAAGATAATCACGGACTTGACCTGCGCGATCTTGAAATCTGACGATTCCTCGGGTACGATCTGGTGTGGCCCAAAAGCTGGAACCATGATCGAGAGCAAGCTTGACAAGAAGATTTGATCTCGCGTCCACTCGTTGGTCTTCAGCAGCAGTATCCAAAAAGGAACCTATTCGACGGAAGTATCATAGTGAGAGATGAAAAACAAGTAAATAGAGGAGAGGAATTTCAAAGATAGGAAGCGTACCCGCCATATCCAGACTGGCGTCAGTCATCAACTCAAGCATATAATTTTCTCGGGAAGCAGCCTGTGCAGCTTCAGCGACTGCAGCCTCTTTTAAAGCTAAGGCTTCCTGGGCCTGCTGAAGGGCAACTTTCTCCTTCTCGGACGATTTTCGAGATTGTTCCATTATTACAAGTGCTTGCTTCTTCATTGACTGAAGTTGTTGTCGAAGTTCGTTCAAATCCTGTACTGGATCAGCGTTCGAAGAATCTTCGATGAAATTGTTAGCGGAAGTTTTCCTCGAGTAGGAGGAAGCGGGCAAGGCATCCGAGGAACGAGGAGCCGCGGTATAGTTGTCAAGAACCAACTGGAAAGAAAATCTCGACATCAATCATTTGGGAAAATAGAATTTCATTCATTCATTTGGATATTTACATGGCCATTACAAGAGGTGGTTCCTAGTAAACCAATGGCAGGCTGTCGCAAAAGACTACTAAGGCGACAGCAACAAAAGAAGAAGGAAAAAAGAAAAACAAGGACAAGATGGTCTACTTGACCTCCGGCTTTGCAGAACTGGGAGAAGGAGCTGGCTTGTATCCGAGGAAGGAGAGGATCTTCTTCGAGTGCGGTTTGGCAGCCTAATCAAGGATTGCCACTTCTCTGTCTTCATCCTCTTCACCTCACCAGCCTTCGCCCAGTCGACGTTTTGCTGGCTCTCGGCAACCAAAGCTATGGTACCTTCAACTCCAATCTTCAAGTTCTCCTGCCGGAGAGTCATACCAAGATCTTCTTCGGGAATAAACTGCTTGGTAAGGGCAGCGAAGGTGTCTGGCTGCTCTTTCTTCGGGAAGAAGTACGGGAAAAGGCGCGAAAAGCCATCTTTGCATCAGAGATATTGTGGCGCACCAAATCCCCATGAATCTCGAGGAGAGAAAGAGCGTCAAGAAGGCGGTCATCTGCAGGTTTCGCAAGTTTAAAATCCTGGCTCATCTTCTCTGCTGAAACAAATTTCGGATTATCAACAAGTATAAGGGAAAAATAATGTTAAAGGCAACTTGATCAAAGTGATTTGCGAACTTACTGACAAAACGCCGATTCTGCGACTCCAATCGAGCGATGACATCTTCCTCACGAGCGATTTGCTGAGCTGTTTTGTCGCTCAAGGCAGTTTCAGCTTCATGGAGCCTCTTTCGAAGACTTTCGACAGAATCAGAATCCAGTTCAGCCTTTTCGCGAGCTTTTTCACTCTGCTCTAGCTTGAGAGCAAGGTCATCGGCACGATTGTTGGTTTTGGCGAGAGCCTCTAACAAAGGAAAGGGCAGCAGTGTTAAGATAAAAATAGCAAGAAGGAGTTTACTCGATAAAAAGGATGATAGAAGAATAGTACCTTTCAAACTATCAACAGTGTCACGATACCCAATAAATTGAGTACCAAGGTGAATGAATTTTTTCAACATAGGCTTGAAAAAGAAAGTGATCAAGGTCAACAAGGGAAAAACTCGACAGAAGACAAAATAGTGATAAGAATTCTTACATCGTCCAAGGAAGGAGTCGCCGAACTCCCGGCCAAGAGGTTTTAGTCAACGCCAAGTTCAATTCTCGCTCTCTTCGGCGAAGGGGCACGGGGGCTGCCGACAGGAGTCGACCCCTCTAAGTCTTACTGAGGAGGCGAGGTTTCCTCCGTTGCACGGCGAGTTTCTGAAAGAACTAAAGTTTGTGACGTGCTCGTAGGAGCAATCACATTAACAGTGGGTTCTTCTTCTTCGTCGCCACTGTGTACAAAAGATAGTATGAGAATACTAAAAAAAACAACATATAACGAAAGAGGCGACATAGTAACTTACGAGCTAACAAGAGCATCAGTGTAAGGGTTGAAGGCGTCCTCTTCCCCGGGGGAAGTTTCTTCGGCCGGTGATCCGCCGGCTTTGGAGGTGCCGGAGTCTTCGACATTACCCCTCTTCCTTTTATTCCTAGGGGAAGCAGCGGAAGGAAGAGAATGTACTGACTCAGAAGCCTCAGATTCAGTTTCTCTTTCAGAGGAAGCCGTGGATTTGTGAGATGCCGCGGTTTCACTCTCAGGGCGAGAAGTACCCTGTGCATCGTCGGCTACGATGGCTCGATCCTCGACCTCCCCACCTTCAGGTAAGGGAGGCAGAGAAGAGGTGACTTGGTGGTTCTGCAAGAGGAAAAACAATAGCAAGGTATACTTGAGGACGGAAGCTGACAGCAAAATAGCAAGATAGCAGTCAAAATTTGAATCAGATTCGAGAAAAATCAAGATAATCGAGATAAGAATCAAAAAACTCGAGAGGCAAGTTACTTACTTTGGAGAGCATGGGAACCACTGTATGGTTCCACACGGCAGGAAGTTGGCACCGAGTCCTTTTTTCTTAACGAAGAAACACGTCGAACAAGCTTCTCCAAATCCTTCACAAAGAGATCTTTGGATAGGCGGTCGATGTCTTTCTCGCCAGCATACATCCACATAGGGTTTGTGCGAGCCTGTAGAGGCTTGATACGTCTCCAACGTATCTATAATTTCTTATGTTCCATGCTTGTTTTATGACAATACCTACATGTTTTACTCACACTTTATAATGTTTTCATGCATTTTCTGGGACTAACCTATTAACAAGATGCCGAAGCGCCAGTTCCTGTTTTCTGCTGTTTTTGGTTTCAGAAATCCTACACAGGAAATATTCTCGGAATTGGACGAAACAGAAGCCCACGGCCCTATTTTCCACGGAGGGTTCCAGAACATCGAAGAAGAGTCGGAGACGGCCAGCAGGGGGGCCACCCCATAGGGCGGCGTGGCCCACCTTCCTGGCGCGCCCAGGTGTGGGGAGGCCACCCCCTGGCTCCCCCGACGCTGCCCTTCCGCCTATATATTCTTCCAGATGCGAAAACCCTAAGGGCATCGGTCTTCCTCCATGAAAAGTTACGTAGCCGCCGCCATCGCGAAGCCCAGTTCGGGGGACAGAAGTCTCTGTTCCGGCACGCCGCCGAGATGGGGAATTGCCCCCGGAGTCATCTCCATCGATACCACCGCCATCTTCATCGCCATTGCTGCCTCCCATGATGAGGAGGGAGTAGTTCTCCCCCGAGGCTGAGGGCTCTACCGGTAGCTATGTGGTTCATCTCTCTCTCCCATGGTGTGATCTTTATGTGATCATGAGCTTTGTAATCTAGTTGAATATGTAGATGTTACTCTTGTCTATTATGCACTCTAGAGGTTACTTTAATATGAACTCCGGATTCACTCTCCACGGTGTGATTGTGATAGTGTGCGCATCGTGTGTGATTCCTTTATGACGTTGTGGAGCTTGTTTACTCCGGCTTGAGGTGTGCTTTTATAGCCCTACACAATAAATGGTCTTTGTTATCCAACAAGAGAGTGTTTGAGAGTAGCATTTATTTATTCAATTATGTGATCATTGTTGAGAGTGTCCACTAGTGAAAGTATGATCCCTAGGCCTTGTTTCTAAGCATTGAAACACCGTTTCCAACAAGTTCTGCTACATGTTCGCTGGCTGCCATTTTTATTTCAGATTGCAATTACTACTTATAATCATCCATATTACTTGTATTTCACTATCTCTTCGCCGAACTAGTGCACCTATACATCTGACAAGTGTATTAGGTGTGTTGGGACACAAGAGACTTCTTGTATCTTAATTCCAGGGTTGCTTGAGAGGGATATCCTTGACCTCTACCTCCCTGAGTTCGATAAACCTTGGGTGATTCACTTAAGGAAAACTTGCTGCTGTTCTACAAACCTCTGCTCTTGTAGGCCCAACACTGTCTACAGTAATAGAAGCGTGCGTAGACATCAAGTTATTTTCTGGCGCCGTTGCCGGGGAGGTAAGGTAAAAGGTATTCACATCCTCCGACTACTAAGCTATTTCCTAGCACTGTTGCCGGTGTGTGAGTGCTCGAAGGTATCTCCTTTAGATTCTGCAATTTTATCTTTTTGTCTCTTGTTTTTATTTTCACTAGTTAGGCTTAATGGAAAACAACAAAAATATTAGAGATCTTTATAGTATTTATCTTGAGTTAGGACATGAGGTGTTTGAAGAGAAAATTAAAAAACCTATGGAACTTTATATGCATGCTAATGGCAATGTTATTAGTATGAATGCTTTGAACACCATTGTTGCTAATGCTATGGAAAATTCTAAGCTTGGGGAAGCTGGTTTTGAGGAGCATGATATTTTTAGTCCCCCAAGCATGGAGGAGAACATTTACTTTGATGATACTTTACCTCCTATATATGATGATTACAATGATGACTATCATATTTTCAGTCCACCTACTATTGAGGAGAAAATTAATTATGATAAAAATATGCCTCCTATATATGATGATTATGGTGATGAGAATAATAATGATAGCTATCTTATTGAATTTGCTCCCACTACAATTAATAGTAATGACTAGGCTTATGTGGAGAGTAATAATTTTATGCATGTAGCTCATGATAAGAATGTTTCATGTGATAGTTATATTGTTGAGTTTGTTCATGATGCTACTGAAAGTTATTATGAGAGAGGGAAACATGGTTATATGCATCTAATAATATTAAGTTTCCCCTCTTTATGTTGAAAATCTTGAAGTTGTCTTGTGTTTCCTTTCAATGCTTGTTGCTTTGTGCTTTCAGTACTTGTTCCCTTACAAGATTCCTTTTCATAGGAAGTGGGTTAGACTTAAAAGTGTTTCTTATTTTCTTTTGATGCTCTCTTTTGCTTCAACTCTTATTTCTTGCGAGAGCATCATTAAAATTACTTGAGCCCATCTTAATGGCTATAAAGAAAGCACTTCTTGGGAGATAACCCATGTTTTTATTTTGCTACTGTTTTGTTGTGTCTTGGAAGTTGTTACTACTGTAGCAACCTCTCCTTATCATGTTTATTTCGTTTTTATGCCAAGTAAAGTCTTTGATAGTAAAGTTGATACTAGATTTGGATTTCTGGGCAGAAACAGATTTTTAGCTGTCACGAATTTGAGTTGATCTCTCTGTAGGAAACTCGTAAAATCCTGAAAAAATTCATGCGTGATCCTCAGATATGTACTAAACTTTCGTTCAACTGGAGCTTTTCCATCTGAGCTTGTTAAGTGCCTCGAAAAAATTCATCTTTACGGACTGTTCTGTTTTGACAGATTCTGCCTTTTATTTCGCATTGCCTCTTTTACTGTGATTGAGTGGGTTTCTTTGCTCCATTAAATTTCAGTAACCTTGGGTAATATCCAGAAGTGTTGGGAATGATTGTGTCCTTGCTGAACATGTGAATTTTTGATTATGCACTAACCCTCTAATGAGAATGCTTTGAGTTTGGTGTGAAGGAAGTTTTCAAGGATCAAGAGAGGAGGATGATATGATATGATCAAGAAGAGTGAAAAGTCTAAGCTTTGGGATGCCCCCATGATTCATCCCTGCATATTTCAAGAAGACTCAAGCGTCTAAGCTTGGGGATGCCCAAGGCATCCCCTTCTTCATCAACAACTTATCAGGTCACCTCTAGTGAAACTATATTTTAATTCCGTCACATCTTATGTGCTTTACTTGGAGCGTCTAAGCTTGGGGATGTCCAAGGCATCCCCTTCTTCATCAACAACGTTGTGGAGCTTGTTTACTCCGGCTTGAGGTGTGCTTTTATAGCCCTACACAATGAATGATGTTTGTTATCCAACAAGAGAGTGTATGAGAGTAGCATTTATTTATTCAATTATATGATCATTGTTGAGAGTGTCCACTAGTGAAAGTATGATCCCTAGGCCTTGTTTATAAGCATGGAAACACCATTTCCAACAAGTTCTGCTACATGTTCGCTGGCTGCCATTTTTATTTCAGATTGCAATTACTACTTATAATCATCCATATTACTTGTATTTCACTATCTCTTCGCCGAACTAGTGCACCTATACATCTGACAAGTGTATTAGGTGTGTTGGGGACACAAGAGACTTCTTGTATCTTAATTGCAGGGTTGCATGAGAGGGATATCTTTGACCTCTTCCTCCCTGAGATCGATAAACCTTGGGTGATCCACTTAAGGGAAACTTGCTGCTGTTCTACAAACCTCTGCTCTTGGAGGCCCAACACTGTCTACAAGAATAGAAGCTCCCGTAGACATCAAGCACTTTTCCGGCGCCGTTGCCGGGGAGGAAAGGTAAAAAGGCACTCATACTCCGGTTCCAGGTAATAGTACTTTTCTGGCGCCATTGTGTTTGTGCTCGGAGCTATTTCCTTTAGATCCCGCAATTGCATCTTTTTGTTTCTTGTTTTTATTTTCACTAGTTAGGCATAATGGAAAACAACAAAAAAATTAGTGAGCTTTTTAATCTTTTTCCTGATTTAGAATTGTTTGGTGTGAACATTAAAAAACCAATGGAACCTTATTTGCATGCTAGTTATTAGTATGAATGCAATTACTACTAATGCTATGGAGAAGTCTAAGCTTGGGGAAGCTAGTTTTTGTGATCTTTTTAGCTTCCCATCTTTAGGGGAGAAAATTTGCTCTGATAATACTTTATCTCCCATATGCGATAACTCTAATGATGCTTCTGATATTTTAAATCCACCTGCTGAAAGTACTCCGTATAAAATACCTATGAAAATTATTGAACGTGTTATGGACAACCACTATAAAGGGGATGGAACTGTCCATCCTAGAGATCATTTACTGTTTTTTGCATGAATTATGCGGGTTATTCAAGTGTGCAGGTATCTCTATGGATGAAGTGAGGAAGAAGCTATTCTCTCGTTTCATCTGTCTGGTAAAGCAGCAGCATTGGTATAAATTGTTGGAGAATAGACATTCTCTTGGCTGGGAGGAAATTGCATCTCTCTTTTATTCTAAATTTTATCCTCCTCATGAAGTGCATATTGATAGGAATTATATTTATAACTTTTATCCTCGTGATGGAGAGAGTATTTCTCAAGCGTGGGGAGATTGAAGTCACTAATGCTCAAATGTCGCATTCATGAGCTCCCCCGTAATGTTATTGTTAACAATTTTTATGCGAGGCTTTCAGGACAACACAAGGACTATCTGGACGCGTGTTCGGAGGGATCTTTCACAAGCAAGGAGGTTGAAGCTAGGTGGGATCTTCTTGATCGGATTGAGGACAACGCTGAAGGATGGGAGAACGACAAAGGTAAAGAGTCAAGTATAAATTATGATTATGAATGCATTGAAGCTTTTATGGATACCGATAAATTTCGAAATTTGAGTGCTACTTATGGTCTTGACTCTCAAGTTGCTGCAAATCTTTATAAAGCCTTTGCTTCTCATTTTGAATTGCCTAAAAAGAATTTTGATAAGTAACATGAACCTTTTAAAGAGGCTTGCATGAAGAATGAAATTGTTGTTAATTATTGCAATAAGCATGCTCAAACTCCTAAGAA
The DNA here is from genome assembly GCF_022539505.1 of Lolium rigidum. Lineage (NCBI taxonomy): Eukaryota > Viridiplantae > Streptophyta > Magnoliopsida > Poales > Poaceae > Lolium > Lolium rigidum. Next base: position 175,962,908 of record NC_061509.1, read on the forward strand.
TGCTACTTCCTATAAGCATGTTAATTTTTGTGGAATGCATAGACCTTGTGGAATTAATCAAATCAAAGATGAATATTGTATCCATCATGCTAATGAAAAAACTAGAAAGTGGTTTAGGGCTCTAGATGATCTTGGTAAAAAAGTTTGTGCCCTCTATCCTTTTATTTGTGAAGTTTGCCACGAAGTGGGTCATTTTAATTTTCAATGCTCCTCCAATGATAATTTGAACCCAATAAGTGCTGCAAATTTGTATTGTGATGATGAAATTACTCCTAATCAGCATGATGAACTTACTTTATTTTTGGGGTGTGAAGAACTGTCGAGAAAAATCTCCTTGTTACATATGAGTGATCTTGATATTGATGATGTCCTCGCATGGGTGTTTTTCTTATTGCATTGATAATAGCCATACAAATACTTACATACAAAATATTTTAGAAGATGACACCTTGCCAAAATATGATAGGACCGCTGTGTGTTTTCAACTAATTAATGAAAAGGAGGGATCCTCCCAAGTTTCTTCTATTGTTTCTGAAAGTAAATCAGGTTATGCGGACAAGCCACCCTTCGAGCCTCTTCCTCCTAAAGAAGGGAACGAGGAGAAGGAAGAGAAGAAGAAGAAGAAGAAGGGAACGAAGAAGAAGAAGAAGAAGAAGAAGAAGAAGGAGAATAAAAATAAAGAGGTAACGGCGTATCCCCGCGTGAATGAGATAACGCTAGGTAACCGTAAGTATGTTGCTCCTAATGATTATTGTGACAATGAATCTGAATATGATGATCTTCCTATGCCCTTTACATACATTAGCGATCATGATTTGAATGAGCACACTACTTTTGATATTACAGATCTCTGGGAAACTAATTCTGAAAATGATGATAATAATTGCCATAGTGTCAGTGCTATCCATGCTTCCTTCCATAATGATATAGAAAGCTCTAAGCTTGGGGAAGAGGTGTTTCCTTTAGCTACTGGTCATTATGTTCTTGATACATCTCCTTCTAATAACAATGATGGTGTGGACACAGATAAACCGACTGTGGAAGATAACTATTCTATTTCCTATGATGACACTGTGCCCCCGATCTCTGATGATTATTATGAAGAATGCTATGATATAGGTTCTAACTATCCTTATGAAACTTGTCATAGTCATGATTGGATTACTAAAAACAATTCCCTTAATATGCAATTTGTTTACCATGTTCAAATTCTTGATAATAATCTTACTCCAATTACTATTAATGAGAATAACTCTTCTTATGCCAAATTTAATGATACTTCTATGCATATGAACCATGATAAGAATGCTTTATGTGATAGTTATATTGTTGAGTTTGCTCATGTTGCTACTGAAAGTTATTATGAGAGAGGGAAATATGGTTATATGCATTTTAATAATATTAAGTTTTCCCTCTTTATGTTGAGAATCTTGAAGCTACTTTTGTTTTATCCTCTTATGCTTGTTACTTTGCTCTTCATGAACTTGTTTATTTACAAGATTCCTATGCATAGGAAGCATGTTAGACTTAAATGTGTTTTGAATTTGCCTCTTGATGCTCTCTTTTGCTTCACATACTATCTCTTGCGAGTGCATCATTAAAACTGCTGAGCCCATCTTAACGGCTATAAAGAAAGAACTTCTTGGGAGATAACCCATGTGTTATTTTGCTACAGTACTTTGTTTTATATTTGTGTCTTGGAAGTTGTTTACTACCGTAGCAACCTCTCCTTCTCTTAGTTTTGTGTTTTGTTGTGCCAAGTAAAGTCTTTGATAGTAAAGTAAGTACTAGATTTGGATTACTGCGCAGTTCCAGATTTCTTTGCTGTCACGAATCTGGGTCTACCTCCCTGTAGGTGGCTCAGAAAGTTAAGCCAATTTACGTGCATGATCCTCAGATATGTACGCAACTTTCATTAAATTTGAGCATTTTCATTTGAGCAAGTCTGGTGGCCTAATAAAATCCATCTTTACGGACTGTTCTGTTTTGACAGATTCTGCCTTTTATTTCGCATTGCCTCTTTTGCTATGTTGGATGAATTTCTTTGATCCATTAATGTCCAGTAGCTTCATGCAATGTCCAGATGTGTTAAGAATGATTGTGTCACCTCTGAACATGTTAATTTTTATTGTCCACTAACCCTCTAATGAGTTGTTTCGAGTTTGGTGTGGAGAAAGTTTTCAAGGATCAAGAGAGGAGTATGATACAATATGATCAAGGAGAGTGAAAGCTCTAAGCTTGGGGATGCCCCGGTGGTTCACCCCTGCATATTCTAAGAAGACTCAAGCGTCTAAGCTTGGGGATGCCCAAGGCATCCCCTTCTTCATCGACAACATTATCAGGTTCCTCCCCTGAAACTATATTTTTATTCCGTCACATCTTATGTACTTTGCTTGGAGCGTCGGTATGTTTCTTGTTTTTGTTTTTTGAATAAATGCTTGTGTGGGAGAGAGACACGCTCCGCTGGTTCATATGAACACATGTGTTCTTAGCTTTTAATTTTCATGGCGAAGTTTCTTCTTCGTTAATTTGTTATATGGTTGGAATTGGAAAATGATACATGTAGTAAATTGCTATAATGTCTTGGATAATGTGATACTTGGCAATTGTTGTGCTCATGTTTAAGCTCTTGCATCATATACTTTGCACCCATTAATGAAGAAACACTTAGAGCTTGCTAATTTGGTTTGCATATTTGGTTTCTCTAGAGTCTAGATAACATCTAGTATTGAGTTTTGAATAACAAGGAAGACGGTGTAGAGTCTTATAATGTTTACAATATGTCTTTTATGTGAGTTTTGCTGCACCGTTCATCCTTGTGTTTGTTTCAAATAACCTTTCTAGCCTAAACCTTGTATCGAGAGGGAATACTTCTCACGCATCCAAAATACTTGAGCCAACCACTATGCCATTTGTGTCCACCATACCTACCTACTACATGGTATTTATCCGCCATTCCAAAGTAAATTGCTTGAGTGCTACCTTTAAAATTCCATCATTCACCTTTGCAATATATAGCTCATGGGGCAAATAGCTTAAAAACTATTGTGGTATTGAATATGTACTTATGCACTTTATCTCTTATTAAGTTGCTTGTTGTGCGATAACCATGTTTTCTGGGGGACGCCATCAACTATTCTCTCGTTGAATATCATGTGAGTTGCTATGCATGTCCGTCTTGTCTGAAGCAAGAGAGATCTACCACCTTCATGGTTGGAGCATGCATATTGTTAGAGAAGAACTTTGGGCCGCTAACTAAAGCCATGATTCATGGTGGAAGTTTCAGTTTGGATATATATCCTCAATCTCATATGAGAATAATAATTGTTGCCACATGCTTATGCATTAAAGAGGAGTCCATTATCTCGTTGTCCATGTTGTCCCGGTATGGATGTCTAAGTTGAGAATAATCAAAAGCGAGAAATCCAAAATGCGAGCTTTCTCCTTAGACCTTTGTACATGCGGCATGGAGGTACCCCATTGTGACACTTGGTCAAAACATGTGCATTGCAGAGATCCGGTAGTCCAAGTTAATTAGGACAAGGTGCGGGCACTATTAGTATACTATGCATGAGACTTGCAACTTGTAAGATATAATGTACATAACTCATATGCTTTATTACTACCGTTGACAAAATTGTTTCATGTTTTCAAAATAAAAGCTCTAGCACAAATATAGCAATCGATGCTTTCCTCTTTGAAGGACCATTCTCTTTACTTTTATGTTGAGTCAGTTCACCTATCTCTCTCCACCTCAAGAAGCAAACACTTGTGATTAACTGTGTATTGATTCTTACATACTTGCATATTGTACTTGTTATATTACTCTATGTTGACAATTATCCATGAGATATACATGTTACAAGTTGAAAGCAACCGCTGAAACTTAATCTCCTTTGTGTTGCTTCAATGCCTTTACTTTGATTTATTGCTTTATGAGTTAACTCTTATGCAAGACTTATTGATGCTTGTCTTGAAGTACTATTCATGAAAAGTCTTTGCTATATGATTCACCTGTTTACTCATGTCATTACCATTGTTTTGATCGCTGCATCCACTACATATGTTTACAAATAGTATGATCAAGGTTATGATGGCATATCACTTCAGAAATTATCTTTGTTATCGTTTTACCTCGCTCGGGACGAGCAGAACTAAGCTTGGGGATGCTTGATACGTCTCCGACGTATCGATAATTTCTTATGTTCTATGCCATATTATTGATGATACCTACATGTTTTATGCACACTTTATGTCATATTCGTGCATTTTCCGGAACTAACCTATTAACAAGATGCCGAAGTGCCGGTTCCGTTTTACTGCTGTTTTTGGTTTCGGAAATCCTAGTAACGAAATATTCTCGGAATCGGACGAAATTAAGACCCGGGTTCCTATTTTCACCGGAAGCATCCAGAACACCCGAGAGCCGCCAGAGGGGGGCCCTGTGGGCCCCAGATGATAGGGTGGCGCGGCCTGGGCCCTGGCTGCGCCAGCCTATGGTGTGGCCACCCCTTCGACCCTCCTGCGCTGCCTCTTCGCCTATATAAAGCCTCCGTCGCGAAAACCCTGAGGCGAAGAACCACGATACGGAAAACCTTCCAGAGCCGCCGCCATCGCGAAGCCAAGATCTGGGGGACAGGAGTCTCCGTTCGGCACCCTGCCGGAGCGGGGAAGTGCCCCGGAAGGCTTCTCCATCGACACCGCTGCCATCTCCACCGCCATCTTCATCACCGCTGCTTGCTCCCATGAGGAGGGAGTAGTTCTCCATCGAGGCTCGGGGCCGTACCGGTAGCTATGTGGTTCATCTCTCTCCTATGTGCTTCAATACAATAATCTCATGAGCTGCCTTACATGATTGAGATTCATATGATGATGCTTGTAATCTAGATGTCATTATGCTAGTCAAGTGAGTTTTACTTATGTGATCTCCGGAGACTCCTTGTCCCACGTGTGTAAAGGTGACAGTGTGTGCACCGTGTGGGTCTCTTAGGCTATATTTCACGAATACTTATTCACTCGTTGAATGGCATAGTGAGGTGCTTATTTATATCTCTTTATGATTGCAATGTGTTTGTATCACAATTTATCTATGTGCTACTCTAGCAATGTTATTAAAGTAGTTTTATTCCTCCTGCATGTGTGCAAAGGTGACAGTGTGTGCACCGTGTTAGTACTTGGTTTATGCTATGATCATGATCTCTTGTAGATTGCGAAGTTAACTATTGCTACGATAATATTGATGTGATCTATTCCTCCTACATATGCATGAAGGTGACAGTGTGCATGCTATGCTAGTACTTGGTTTAGTCTTTTGATCTATCTTACACTAAAGGTTACTAAAATATGAGCATTATTGTGGAGCTTGTTAACTCCGGCATTGAGGGTTCGTGTAATCCTACGCAATGTGTTCATCATCCAACAAGAGTGTAGAGTATGCATTTATCTATTCTGTTATGTGATCAATGTTGAGAGTGTCCACTAGTGAAAGTCTATTCCCTAGGCCTTGTTCCTAAATATCGCTATCGCTGCTTGTTTCTTGTTTTCTTGCGTTACTACTTGCTGCGTTACTACTTACTTGCGTTACTACTACTTGTTTATCGTCCTGGGCAAAGCACTTTTCTGGTGTCGTTGCTACTACTTATTCATACCACCTGTATATCACTATCTCTTCGCCGAACTAGTGCACCTATTAGGTGTGTTGGGGACACAAGAGACTTCTTGCTTTGTGGTTGCAGGGTTGCATGAGAGGGATATCTTTGACCTCTTCCTCCCTGAGATCGATAAACCTTGGGTGATCCACTTAAGGGAAACTTGCTGCTGTTCTACAAACCTCTGCTCTTGGAGGCCCAACACTGTCTACAAGAATAGAAGCTCCCGTAGACATCAAGCATCCCCTTCTTCATCGACAACTTATCAAGTTTCTTCTCTTGAAACTATAATTTTATTCGGTCACATCTTATGTACTTTACTTGGAGCGTCTGTATGTTCCTTGTTTTTGTTTTCTTTTGTTTGAATAAATGATTGTGTGGGAGAGAGACACGCTCCGCTGGTTCGTATGAACACATGTGTTCTTATCTTTTAATTTTCATGACGAAGGATGAAACTGCTTCGTTAATTGTTATATGGTTGAAAACGGAAAATGCTACATGTAGTAACTGGTATGATGTCTTGAATAACTTGATACTTGGCAACTGTTTTGCTCATTTTTAAGCTCTTGCATCATATACTTTGCACCTATTAGTGAAGAAATACATAGAGCTTGTTAAAAATTTGGTTTGCATGAGTGGTTTCTCTAGAGTCTATATATTTTCTAGTGAGGTGTTTGAACAACAGGGAAGACAATGTATAGTCTTATAATGCTTGTAATATGTCTTTTATGTAAGTTTTGATGTACTAGTTTATGCTTGTGTTTGCTTCAAACAACCTTGCTAGCCTAAGCCCTGTATCGAGAGGGAGTACTTCTCATGCATCCAAAATCCTTGAGCCAACCACTATGCCATTTGTGTCCACCATACCTACCTACTACATGGTATTTATCCGCCATTACAAAGTAAATTGCTTGAGTGCTACCTTTAAAATTCCATCATTCACCTTTGCAATATATAGCTCATGGGACAAATAGCTTAAAAACTATTGTGGTATTGAATATGTACTTATGCACTTTATCTCTTATTAAGTTGCTTGTTGTGCGATAACCATGCTTCTGGGGATGCCATCAACTACTCTTTGTTGAAAATCATGTGAGTTGCTATGCATGTTCGTCTTGTCTGAAGTAAGGGCGATCTACCACTTTATGGTTGGAGCATACATATTGTTAGAGAAGAACATTGGGCCGCTAACTAAAGCCATGAATCATGGTGGAAGTTTCAGTTTTGGACATATATCCTCAATCTCATATGAGAATAATAATTGTTGCCACATGCTTATGCATTAAAGAGGAGTCCATTATCTGTTGTCCATGTTGTCCCGGTATGGATGTCTAAGTTGAGAATAATCAAAAGCGAGAAATCCAAAATGCGAGCTTTCTCCTTAGACCTTTGTACGGGCGGCATGGAGGTACCTCGAGTGTGACACTTGGTTAAAACATGTGTATTGCGATGATCCGGTAGTCCAAGCTAATTAGGACAAGGTGCGGGCACTATTAGTATACTATGCATGAGGCTTGCAAGTTGTAAGATATAATTTACATAACTCATATGCTTTATTACTACCGTTGACAAAATTGTTTCTTGCTTTCAAAACCAAAGCTCTAGCACAAATATAGCAATCAATGCTTTCCTCTGCGAAGGGCCATTCTTTTACTTTTATGTTGAGTCAGTTTACCCATTTCTCTCTATCCTAGAAGCAAACACTTGTGTGAACTGTGCATTTATTCCTACATACTTGCATATTATACTTGTTATATTGCTTTGCATTGACAATTATCCATGAGATATACATGTTACAAGTTGAAAGCAACCGCTGAAATTTTATCTTCCATTGTCTTGTTTCAATGTCTTTACTTTAAATTATTGCTTTATGAGTTAACTCTTATGCAAGACTTATTGATGCTTGTCTTCAAAGTACTATTCATGAAAAGTCATTGCTTTATGATTCAGTTGTTTACTCATGTCATTACCATTGTTTTGATCGCTGCATTCATTACATATGTTTACAATATGATCAAGGTTATGATGGCATGTCACTTCAGAAATTATCTTTGTTATCGTTTACCTGCTCGGGACGAGCGAGAACTAAGCTTGGGGATGCTGATACGTCTCCGACGTATCGATAATTTCTTATGTTCCATGCCACATTATTGATGATATCTACATGTTTTGTACACATTATATGTCATATTTATGCGTTTTCCGGAACTAACCTATTGACGAGATGCCGAAGGGCCGGTTCTGTTTTCTGCTGTTTTTGGTTCCGAAATCCTAGTAAGGAAATATTCTCGTAATCGGACGAAATCAAGACCCAGCATCCTATTTTTCCACGAAGCTTCCAGAACAGCCGAGAGTCGCCAGAGGGGGGCCAATGGGCCCCCAGATGATAGGCCGGCGCGGCCCAGGCCCTGGCCGCGCCGCCTTATGGTGCCACCGCCTCGTCGCCCCTCCGACTCCGCCTCTTAGCCTATATAAAGGTCCCAGACCTAAAACACGGGACGGAAAAAACCACGGTACGAGAAACCTTCCAGAGCCGCCGCCATCGTGAAGCCAAGATCTGGGGGACAGGAGTCTCTGTTCTGGCACGCCGCCGGGACGGGGAAGTGCCCCCGGAAGGCTCCTCCATCGACACCACCGCCATCTTCATCACCGCTGTTGTCTCCCATGAGGAGGGAGTAGTTCTCCAACGAGGCTCGGGGCTGTACCGGTAGCTATGTGGTTAATCTCTCTCCTATGGACTTCAATACAATAATCTCATGAGCTGCCTTACATGATTGAGATTCATATGATGATGCTTGTAATCTAGATGTCATTATGCTAGTCAAGTGGGTTTTACTTATGTGATCTCCGGAGACTCCTTGTCCCACGTGTGTAAAGGTGACTAGTGTGTGCACCGTGTGGGTCTCTTAGGCTATATTTCACGAGAATACTTATTCACTTGTATGAATGGCGTAGTGAAGTGCTTATTTATATCTCTTTATGATTGCAATGTGTTTTGTATCACAATTCATCTATGTGCTACTCTAGTGATGTTATTAAAGTAGTCTATTCCTCCTGCATGGTGTAAAGGTGACTAGTGTGTGCACCGTGTGGTTCTTGTCGTAGGCTATGATCATGATCTCTTGTAGATTGTGGAGTTAATTATCATTATGACGGTATTGATGTGATCTATTTGGTTATGTTGATCTTTCATGCACTCTAAGGTTATTAAAATATGAACATTGAATTGTGGAGCTTGTTAACTCCGGCATTGAGGGTTCGTGTAATCCTACGCAATGGTGTTCATCATCCAACAAGAGTGTAGAGTATGCATTTATCTATTACTGTTATGTGATCAAAGTTGAGAGTGTCCACTAGTGAAAGTATGATCCCTAGGCCTTGTTCCTAAATATTGCTATCGCTGCTTGTTTACTTGTTTCTATTGCGTTACTATCGCTACCATATTACCACCATCAACTACACGCCAGACAAGCTATTTTACGGCGCCGTTACTACTTGCTCATACTTATTTATACCACCTGTATTTCACTATCTCTTCGCCGAACTAGTGCACCTATTAGGTGTGTTGGGGACACAAGAGACTTCTTGCTTTGTGGTTGCAAGGTTGCATGAGAGGGATATCTTTGACCTCTTCCTCCCTGAGTTCGATAAACCTTGGGTGATCCACTTAAGGAAACTTGCTGCTGTTCTACAAACCTCTGCTCTTGGAGGCCCAACATCTGTCTACAAGAATAGAAGCACCCGTAGACATCAT